>NW_026897322.1:0-31679 GCF_033153095.1 Gastrolobium bilobum
TGTCCAAAAGCTATGAAGCCTTGAGAAGTTGAAGCACATTGAGGCAAGAGAAACCAAGGAGTGAATTGCGGAAGAGGGCTTAGGACTCAAAAATTTGATGGGTTTGAATCTTACCCCATGAGACAAATTTGAAGGTTATAAGAGTGAAAGAAGCCAAGCAACAGAACACTCGTTCCTTGAAGTCTTGTACAGATGGGTATGGATTCAGATGTGGCAAAGCATGAGACAAGTAACTAGGCCTTAGGAATCTTAGTTTGAAGCTCCAATGTGGATTGCAAAAGCTATGAAGCCAAGCAACAAAAACCCAAAGTACAAAATGGATTCAAATCTGGCAAAGCATGAGACAAGCACATTGAGGCAAGAGAAACCAAGGAGTGAATTGCGGAAGAGGGCTTAGGACTCAGAAATTTGATGGGTTTGAATCTTACCACATGAGACAAATTTGAAGGCTATAAGGGTGAAAGAAGCCAAGCAACAAAGCACTCGTTCCTTCAAGTTTGTACACATGGGTATGGATTCGAATCTAGCAAAGCATGAGAAAACTAAATAGGACTTAAGAATCTTTGTTTGAATCGCCAAGGTGGATTAAACCGAGAAGGAAGTTTTTAGCGCCAAGACACTGATCTGTCCAAAAGCTATGAAGCCTTGAGAAGTTGAAGCACAAGGGATCACTTTAAGGCAAAATAAAGCAAGAAGTGAATGGCGGAAGAGGGCTTAAGGCTCAGAAATTTGATGGTTTTAAATCATACCACATGAGACAAATTTGAAGGCTATAAGGGTGAAAGAAGCCAAGCAACAAAACACTCGTTCCTTCAAGTCTTGTACAAATGGGTATGGATTCAGATCTGGCAAAGCATGAGACAAAGCCTTAGGAATCTTAGTTTGAAGCTCCAATGTGATTTAACCCGAGAAGGAAGTTCCTAGCGCGCAAACACTGAACTGTCCAAAAGCTATGAACTGTCCAAAAGCTATGAAGCCTTGAGAAGTTGAAGCACATTGAGGCAAGAGAAACCAAGGAGTGAATTGCGGAAGAGGGCTTAGGACTCAGAAATTTGATGGGTTTGAATCTTACCAGAGACAAATTTGAAGGCTATAAGGGTGAAAGAAGCCAAGCAACAAAGCACTCGTTCCTTCAAGTTTGTACACATGGGTATGGATTCGAATCTAGCAAAGCATGAGAAAACTAAATAGGACTTAAGAATCTTTGTTTGAATCGCCAAGGTGGATTAAACCGAGAAGGAAGTTTTTAGCGCCAAGACACTGATCTGTCCAAAAGCTATGAAGCCTTGAGAAGTTGAAGCACAAGGGATCACTTTAAGGCAAAATAAAGCAAGAAGTGAATGGCGGAAGAGGGCTTAAGGCTCAGAAATTTGATGGTTTTAAATCATACCACATGAGACAAATTTGAAGGCTATAAGGGTGAAAGAAGCCAAGCAACAAAACACTCGTTCCTTCAAGTCTTGTACAAATGGGTATGGATTCAGATCTGGCAAAGCATGAGACAAAGCCTTAGGAATCTTAGTTTGAAGCTCCAATGTGATTTAACCCGAGAAGGAAGTTCCTAGCGCGCAAACACTGAACTGTCCAAAAGCTATGAAGCCTTGAGAAGTTGAAGCACATTGAGGCAAGAGAAACCAAGGAGTGAATTGCGGAAGAGGGCTTAGGACTCAAAAATTTGATGGGTTTGAATCTTACCCCATGAGACAAATTTGAAGGTTATAAGGGTGAAAGAAGCCAAGCAACAGAACACTCGTTCCTTCAAGTCTTGTACAGATGGGTATGGATTCAGATGTGGCAAAGCATGAGACAAGTAACTAGGCCTTAGGAATCTTAGTTTGAAGCTCCAATGTGGATTAACCCGAGAAGGAAGTTCCTAGCGCAAACAATGATCTGTGCAAAAGCTATGAAGCCTTGAGAAGTTGAAGCACAAGGGATCACTTTGAGGCAAAAGAAAGCAAGGAGTGAATGGGGGAAGAGGGCTTAAGACTCAGAAATTTAATGGTTTTGAATCTTACCACATGAGACAAATTTGAAGGCTATAAGTGTGAAAGAAGCCAAGCAACAAAACACTCGTTCCTTCAAGTCTTGTACAAATGGGTATGGATTCAGATCTGGCAAAGCATGAGACAAAGCCTTAGGAATCTTAGTTTGAAGCTCCAATGTGATTTAACCCGAGAAGGAAGTTCCTAGCGCGCAAACACTGAACTGTCCAAAAGCTATGAAGCCTTGAGAAGTTGAAGCACATTGAGGCAAGAGAAACCAAGGAGTGAATTGCGGAAGAGGGCTTAGGACTCAGAAATTTGATGGGTTTGAATCTTACCACATGAGACAAATTTGAAGGCTATAAGGGTGAAAGAAGCCAAGCAACAAAGCACTCGTTCCTTCAAGTTTGTACACATGGGTATGGATTCGAATCTAGCAAAGCATGAGAAAACTAAATAGGACTTAAGAATCTTTGTTTGAATCGCCAAGGTGGATTAAACCGAGAAGGAAGTTTTTAGCGCCAAGACACTGATCTGTCCAAAAGCTATGAAGCCTTGAGAAGTTGAAGCACAAGGGATCACTTTAAGGCAAAATAAAGCAAGAAGTGAATGGCGGAAGAGGGCTTAAGGCTCAGAAATTTGATGGTTTTAAATCATACCACATGAGACAAATTTGAAGGCTATAAGGGTGAAAGAAGCCAAGCAACAAAACACTCGTTCCTTCAAGTCTTGTACAAATGGGTATGGATTCAGATCTGGCAAAGCATGAGACAAAGCCTTAGGAATCTTAGTTTGAAGCTCCAATGTGATTTAACCCGAGAAGGAAGTTCCTAGCGCGCAAACACTGAACTGTCCAAAAGCTATGAAGCCTTGAGAAGTTGAAGCACATTGAGGCAAGAGAAACCAAGGAGTGAATTGCGGAAGAGGGCTTAGGACTCAGAAATTTGATGGGTTTGAATCTTACCCCATGAGACAAATTTGAAGGCTATAAGGGTGAAAGAAGCCAAGCAACAAACACTCGTTCCTTCAAGTCTTGTACACATGGGTATGTGGATTCAGATCTGGCAAATCAGTGTTTGCGCGCTAGGAACTTCCTTCTCGGGTTAAATCACATTGGAGCTTCAAACTAAGATTCCTAAGGCCTTGTGCTTTTCTCATGCTTTGCTAGATTCGAATCCATACCCATGTGTACAAACTTGAAGGAACGAGTGTTTTGTTGCTTGGCTTCTTTCACACTTATAGCCTTCAAATTTGTCTCATGTGGTAAGATTCAAAACCATTAAATTTCTGAGTCTTAAGCCCTCTTCCCCCATTCACTCCTTGCTTTCTTTTGCCTCAAAGTGATCCCTTGTGCTTCAACTTCTCAAGGCTTCATAGCTTTTGCACAGATCATTGTTTGCGCTAGGAACTTCCTTCTCGGGTTAATCCACATTGGAGCTTCAAACTAAGATTCCTAAGGCCTAGTTACTTGTCTCATGCTTTGCCACATCTGAATCCATACCCATGTGTACAAGACTTGAAGGAACGAGTGTTCTGTTGCTTGGCTTCTTTCACCCTTATAGCCTTCAAATTTGTCTCATGGGGTAAGATTCAAACCCATCAAATTTCTGAGTCCTAAGCCCTCTTCCGCAATTCACTCCTTGGTTTCTCTTGCCTCAATGTGCTTCAACTTCTCAAGGCTTCATAGCTTTTGGACAGTTCAGTGTTTGCGCGCTAGGAACTTCCTTCTCGGGTTAAATCACATTGGAGCTTCAAACTAAGATTCCTAAGGCTTTGTCTCATGCTTTGCCAGATCTGAATCCATACCCATTTGTACAAGACTTGAAGGAACGAGTGTTTTGTTGCTTGGCTTCTTTCACCCTTATAGCCTTCAAATTTGTCTCATGTGGTATGATTTAAAACCATCAAATTTCTGAGCCTTAAGCCCTCTTCCGCCATTCACTTCTTGCTTTATTTTGCCTTAAAGTGATCCCTTGTGCTTCAACTTCTCAAGGCTTCATAGCTTTTGGACAGATCAGTGTCTTGGCGCTAAAAACTTCCTTCTCGGTTTAATCCACCTTGGCGATTCAAACAAAGATTCTTAAGTCCTATTTAGTTTTCTCATGCTTTGCTAGATTCGAATCCATACCCATGTGTACAAACTTGAAGGAACGAGTGCTTTGTTGCTTGGCTTCTTTCACCCTTATAGCCTTCAAATTTGTCTCATGTGGTAAGATTCAAACCCATCAAATTTCTGAGTCCTAAGCCCTCTTCCGCAATTCACTCCTTGGTTTCTCTTGCCTCAATGTGCTTCAACTTCTCAAGGCTTCATAGCTTTTGGACAGTTCAGTGTTTGCGCGCTAGGAACTTCCTTCTCGGGTTAAATCATATTGGAGCTTCAAACTAAGATTCCTAAGGCCTTGTATCATGCTTTGCCAGATCTGAATCCATACCCATTTGTACAAGACTTGAAGGAACGAGTGTTTTGTTGCTTGGCTTCTTTCACACTTATAGCCTTCAAATTTGTCTCATGTGGTAAGATTCAAAACCATTAAATTTCTGAGTCTTAAGCCCTCTTCCCCCATTCACTCCTTGCTTTCTTTTGCCTCAAAGTGATCCCTTGTGCTTCAACTTCTCAAGGCTTCATAGCTTTTGCACAGATCATTGTTTGCGCTAGGAACTTCCTTCTCGGGTTAATCCACATTGGAGCTTCAAACTAAGATTCCTAAGGCCTAGTTACTTGTCTCATGCTTTGCCACATCTGAATCCATACCCATGTGTACAAGACTTGAAGGAACGAGTGTTCTGTTGCTTGGCTTCTTTCACTCTTATAACCTTCAAATTTGTCTCATGGGGTAAGATTCAAACCCATCAAATTTTGAGTCCTAAGCCCTTTTCCGCAATTCACTCCTTGGTTTCTCTTGCCTCAATGTGCTTCAACTTCTCAAGGCTTCATAGCTTTTGGACAGTTCAGTGTTTGCGCGCTAGGAACTTCCTTCTCGGGTTAAATCACATTGGAGCTTCAAACTAAGATTCCTAAGGCTTTGTCTCATGCTTTGCCAGATCTGAATCCATACCCATTTGTACAAGACTTGAAGGAACGAGTGTTTTGTTGCTTGGCTTCTTTCACCCTTATAGCCTTCAAATTTGTCTCATGTGGTATGATTTAAAACCATCAAATTTCTGAGCCTTAAGCCCTCTTCCGCCATTCACTTCTTGCTTTATTTTGCCTTAAAGTGATCCCTTGTGCTTCAACTTCTCAAGGCTTCATAGCTTTTGGACAGATCAGTGTCTTGGCGCTAAAAACTTCCTTCTCGGTTTAATCCACCTTGGCGATTCAAACAAAGATTCTTAAGTCCTATTTAGTTTTCTCATGCTTTGCTAGATTCGAATCCATACCCATGTGTACAAACTTGAAGGAACGAGTGCTTTGTTGCTTGGCTTCTTTCACCCTTATAGCCTTCAAATTTGTCTCATGTGGTAAGATTCAAACCCATCAAATTTCTGAGTCCTAAGCCCTCTTCCGCAATTCACTCCTTGGTTTCTCTTGCCTCAATGTGCTTCAACTTCTCAAGGCTTCATAGCTTTTGGACAGTTCAGTGTTTGCGCGCTAGGAACTTCCTTCTCGGGTTAAATCACATTGGAGCTTCAAACTAAGATTCCTAAGGCTTTGTCTCATGCTTTGCCAGATCTGAATCCATACCCATTTGTACAAGACTTGAAGGAACGAGTGTTTTGTTGCTTGGCTTCTTTCACACTTATAGCCTTCAAATTTGTCTCATGTGGTAAGATTCAAAACCATTAAATTTCTGAGTCTTAAGCCCTCTTCCCCCATTCACTCCTTGCTTTCTTTTGCCTCAAAGTGATCCCTTGTGCTTCAACTTCTCAAGGCTTCATAGCTTTTGCACAGATCATTGTTTGCGCTAGGAACTTCCTTCTCGGGTTAATCCACATTGGAGCTTCAAACTAAGATTCCTAAGGCCTAGTTACTTGTCTCATGCTTTGCCACATCTGAATCCATACCCATCTGTACAAGACTTAAAGGAACGAGTGTTCTGTTGCTTGGCTTCTTTCACCCTTATAACCTTCAAATTTGTCTCATGGGGTAAGATTCAAACCCATCAAATTTTTGAGTCCTAAGCCCTCTTCCGCAATTCACTCCTTGGTTTCTCTTGCCTCAATGTGCTTCAACTTCTCAAGGCTTCATAGCTTTTGGACAGTTCAGTGTTTGCGCGCTAGGAACTTCCTTCTCGGGTTAAATCACATTGGAGCTTCAAACTAAGATTCCTAAGGCTTTGTCTCATGCTTTGCCAGATCTGAATCCATACCCATTTGTACAAGACTTGAAGGAACGAGTGTTTTGTTGCTTGGCTTCTTTCACCCTTATAGCCTTCAAATTTGTCTCATGTGGTATGATTTAAAACCATCAAATTTCTGAGCCTTAAGCCCTCTTCCGCCATTCACTTCTTGCTTTATTTTGCCTTAAAGTGATCCCTTGTGCTTCAACTTCTCAAGGCTTCATAGCTTTTGGACAGATCAGTGTCTTGGCGCTAAAAACTTCCTTCTCGGTTTAATCCACCTTGGCGATTCAAACAAAGATTCTTAAGTCCTATTTAGTTTTCTCATGCTTTGCTAGATTCGAATCCATACCCATGTGTACAAACTTGAAGGAACGAGTGCTTTGTTGCTTGGCTTCTTTCACCCTTATAGCCTTCAAATTTGTCTCATGTGGTAAGATTCAAACCCATCAAATTTCTGAGTCCTAAGCCCTCTTCCGCAATTCACTCCTTGGTTTCTCTTGCCTCAATGTGCTTCAACTTCTCAAGGCTTCATAGCTTTTGGACAGTTCAGTGTTTGCGCGCTAGGAACTTCCTTCTCGGGTTAAATCACATTGGAGCTTCAAACTAAGATTCCTAAGGCTTTGTCTCATGCTTTGCCAGATCTGAATCCATACCCATTTGTACTAGACTTGAAGGAACGAGTGTTTTGTTGCTTGGCTTCTTTCACACTTATAGCCTTCAAATTTGTCTCATGTGGTAAGATTCAAAACCATTAAATTTCTGAGTCTTAAGCCCTCTTCCCCCATTCACTCCTTGCTTTCTTTTGCCTCAAAGTGATCCCTTGTGCTTCAACTTCTCAAGGCTTCATAGCTTTTGCACAGATCATTGTTTGCGCTAGGAACTTCCTTCTCGGGTTAATCCACATTGGAGCTTCAAACTAAGATTCCTAAGGCCTAGTTACTTGTCTCATGCTTTGCCACATCTGAATCCATACCCATGTGTACAAGACTTGAAGGAACGAGTGTTCTGTTGCTTGGATTCTTTCACTCTTATAACCTTCAAATTTGTCTCTGGTCAGATTCAAACCCATCAAATTTTGAGTCCTAAGCCCTCTTCCGCAATTCACTCCTTGGTTTCTCTTGCCTCAATGTGCTTCAACTTCTCAAGGCTTCATAGCTTTTGGACAGTTCAGTGTTTGCGCGCTAGGAACTTCCTTCTCGGGTTAAATCATATTGGAGCTTCAAACTAAGATTCCTAAGGCTTTGTCTCATGCTTTGCCAGATCTGAATCCATACCCATTTGTACAAGACTTGAAGGAACGAGTGTTTTGTTGCTTGGCTTCTTTCACCCTTATAGCCTTCAAATTTGTCTCATGTGGTATGATTTAAAACCATCAAATTTCTGAGCCTTAAGCCCTCTTCCGCCATTCACTTCTTGCTTTATTTTGCCTTAAAGTGATCCCTTGTGCTTCAACTTCTCAAGGCTTCATAGCTTTTGGACAGATCAGTGTCTTGGCGCTAAAAACTTCCTTCTCGGTTTAATCCACCTTGGCGATTCAAACAAAGATTCTTAAGTCCTATTTAGTTTTCTCATGCTTTGCTAGATTCGAATCCATACCCATGTGTAAAAACTTGAAGGAACGAGTGCTTTGTTGCTTGGCTTCTTTCACCCTTATAGCCTTCAAATTTGTCTCATGTGGTAAGATTCAAACCCATCAAATTTCTGAGTCCTAAGCCCTCTTCCGCAATTCACTCCTTGGTTTCTCTTGCCTCAATGTGCTTCAACTTCTCAAGGCTTCATAGTTTTTGGACAGTTCAGTGTTTGCGCGTTAGGAACTACCTTCTCGGGTTAAATCACATTGGAGCTTCAAACTAAGATTCCTAAGGCCTTGTCTCATGCTTTGCCAGATTTGAATCCATACCCATTTGTACAAGACTTGAAGGAACGAGTGTTTTGTTGCTTGGCTTCTTTCACACTTATAGCCTTCAAATTTGTCTCATGTGGTAAGATTCAAAACCATTAAATTTCTGAGTCTTAAGCCCTCTTCCCCCATTCACTCCTTGCTTTCTTTTGCCTCAAAGTGATCCCTTGTGCTTCAACTTCTCAAGGCTTCATAGCTTTTGCACAGATCATTGTTTGCGCTAGGAACTTCCTTCTCGGGTTAATCCACATTGGAGCTTCAAACTAAGATTCCTAAGGCCTAGTTACTTGTCTCATGCTTTGCCACATCTGAATCCATACCCATCTGTACAAGACTTGAAGGAACGAGTGTTCTGTTGCTTGGCTTCTTTCACCCTTATAACCTTCAAATTTGTCTCATGGGGTAAGATTCAAACCCATCAAATTTTTGAGTCCTAAGCCCTCTTCCGCAATTCACTCCTTGGTTTCTCTTGCCTCAATGTGCTTCAACTTCTCAAGGCTTCATAGCTTTTGGACAGTTCAGTGTTTGCGCGCTAGGAACTTCCTTCTCGGGTTAAATCACATTGGAGCTTCAAACTAAGATTCCTAAGGCTTTGTCTCATGCTTTGCCAGATCTGAATCCATACCCATTTGTACAAGACTTGAAGGAACGAGTGTTTTGTTGCTTGGCTTCTTTCACCCTTATAGCCTTCAAATTTGTCTCATGTGGTATGATAAAACCATCAAATTTCTGAGCCTTAAGCCCTCTTCCGCCATTCACTTCTTGCTTTATTTTGCCTTAAAGTGATCCCTTGTGCTTCAACTTCTCAAGGCTTCATAGCTTTTGGACAGATCAGTGTCTTGGCGCTAAAAACTTCCTTCTCGGTTTAATCCACCTTGGCGATTCAAACAAAGATTCTTAAGTCCTATTTAGTTTTCTCATGCTTTGCTAGATTCGAATCCATACCCATGTGTACAAACTTGAAGGAACGAGTGCTTTGTTGCTTGGCTTCTTTCACCCTTATAGCCTTCAAATTTGTCTCATGTGGTAAGATTCAAAACCATATCCCTTTCAGATTCAACTTCCCATCAAATTTCTGAGTCCTAAGCCCATGCTTCCCATACCCATGTGTACAAACTTGAAGGAACTCTGTTGCTTGCTTCTTTCACCCTTATAGCCTTCAAATTTTCTCATTAAGCTGAGTCTTCCTCAATTCACTCCTTGGTTTCTCTTGCCTCAATGTGCTTCAACTTCTCAAGGCTTCATAGCTTTTGGACAGTTCAGTGTTTGCGCGCTAGGAACTTCCTTCTCGGGTTAAATCACATTGGAGCTTCAAACTAAGATTCCTAAGGCTTTGTCTCATGCTTTGCCAGATCTGAATCCATACCCATTTGTACAAGACTTGAAGGAACGAGTGTTTTGTTGCTTGGCTTCTTTCACCCTTATAGCCTTCAAATTTGTCTCATGTGGTATGATTTAAAACCATCAAATTTCTGAGCCTTAAGCCCTCTTCCGCCATTCACTTCTTGCTTTATTTTGCCTTAAAGTGATCCCTTGTGCTTCAACTTCTCAAGGCTTCATAGCTTTTGGACAGATCAGTGTCTTGGCGCTAAAAACTTCCTTCTCGGTTTAATCCACCTTGGCGATTCAAACAAAGATTCTTAAGTCCTATTTAGTTTTCTCATGCTTTGCTAGATTCGAATCCATACCCATGTGTACAAACTTGAAGGAACGAGTGCTTTGTTGCTTGGCTTCTTTCACCCTTATAGCCTTCAAATTTGTCTCATGTGGTAAGATTCAAACCCATCAAATTTCTGAGTCCTAAGCCCTCTTCCGCAATTCACTCCTTGGTTTCTCTTGCCTCAATGTGCTTCAACTTCTCAAGGCTTCATAGCTTTTGGACAGTTCAGTGTTTGCGCGCTAGGAACTTCCTTCTCGGGTTAAATCACATTGGAGCTTCAAACTAAGATTCCTAAGGCCTTGTCTCATGCTTTGCCAGATCTGAATCCATACCCATTTGTACAAGACTTGAAGGAACGAGTGTTTTGTTGCTTGGCTTCTTTCACCCTTATAGTTGTCTCATGTGGTAAGATTCAAACCCGTCAAATTTCTGAGTCCTAAGCCCTCTTCCGCAATTCACTCCTTGGTTTCTCTTGCCTTAATGTGCTTCAACTTCTCAAGGCTTCATAGTTTTTGGACAGTTCAGTGTTTGTGCGCTAGGAACTACCTTCTCGGGTTAAATCCACCTTGGAGCTTCAAACTAAGATTCCTAAGGCCTTGTCTCATGCTTTGCCAGATCTGAATCCATACCCATTTGTACAAGACTTGAAGGAACGAGTGTTTTGTTGCTTGGCTTCTTTCACCCTTATAGCCTTCAAATTTGTCTCATGTGGTATGATTTAAAACCATCAAATTTCTGAGCCTTAAGCCCTCTTCCGCCATTCACTTCTTGCTTTATTTTGCCTTAAAGTGATCCCTTGTGCTTCAACTTCTCAAGGCTTCATAGCTTTTGGACAGATCAGTGTCTTGGCGCTAAAAACTTCCTTCTCGGTTTAATCCACCTTGGCGATTCAAACAAAGATTCTTAAGTCCTATTTAGTTTTTTCTTTGCTATGCTTTGCTAGATTCAATCCATACCCATGTGTACAAACTTGAAGGAACGAGTGCTTTGTTGCTTGGCTTCTTTCACCCTTATAGCCTTCAAATTTGTCTCATGTGGTAAGATTCAAACCCATCAAATTTCTGAGTCCTAAGCCCTCTTCCGCAATTCACTCCTTGGTTTCTCTTGCCTCAATGTGCTTCAACTTCTCAAGGCTTCATAGTTTTTGGACAGTTCAGTGTTTGCGCGCTAGGAACTACCTTCTCGGGTTAAATCACATTGGAGCTTCAAACTAAGATTCCTAAGGCCTTGTCTCATGCTTTGCCAGATTTGAATCCATTACCATTTGTACAAGACTTGAAGGAACGAGTGTTTTGTTGCTTGGCTTCTTTCACACTTATAGCCTTCAAATTTGTCTCATGTGGTAAGATTCAAAACCATTAAATTTCTGAGTCTTAAGCCCTCTTCCCCCATTCACTCCTTGCTTTCTTTTGCCTCAAAGTGATCCCTTGTGCTTCAACTTCTCAAGGCTTCATAGCTTTTGCACAGATCATTGTTTGCGCTAGGAACTTCCTTCTCGGGTTAATCCACATTGGAGCTTCAAACTAAGATTCCTAAGGCCTAGTTACTTGTCTCATGCTTTGGCACATTTGAATCCATACCCATGTGTACAAGACTTGAAGGAACGAGTGTTCTGTTGCTTGGCTTCTTTCACCCTTATAGCCTTCAAATTTGTCTCATGGGGTAAGATTCAAACCCATCAAATTTCTGAGTCATAAGCCCTCTTCCGCAATTCACTCCTTGGTTTCTCTTGCCTCAATGGGCTTCAACTTCTCAAGGCTTCATAGCTTTTGGACAGTTCAGTGTTTGCGCGCTAGGAACTTCCTTCTCGAGTTAATCCACATTGGAGCTTCAAACTAAGATTCCTAAGGCCTTGTCTCATGCTTTGCCAGATCTGAATCCATACCCATTTGTACAAGACTTGAAGGAACGAGTGTTTTGTTGCTTGGCTTCTTTCACCCTTACAGCCTTCAAATTTGTCTCATGTGGTATGATATAAAACCATCAAATTTCTGAGCCTTAAGCCCTCTTCCGCCATTCACTTCTTGCTTTATTTTGCCTTAAAGTGATCCCTTGTGCTTCAACTTCTCAAGGCTTCATAGCTTTTGGACAGATCAGTGTCTTGGCGCTAAAAACTTCCTTCTCGGTTTAATCCACCTTGGCGATTCAAACAAAGATTCTTAAGTCCTATTTAGTTTTCTCATGCTTTGCTAGATTCGAATCCATACCCATGTGTACAAACTTGAAGGAACGAGTGCTTTGTTGCTTGGCTTCTTTCACCCTTATAGCCTTCAAATTTGTCTCATGTGGTAAGATTCAAACCCATCAAATTTCTGAGTCCTAAGCCCTCTTCCGCAATTCACTCCTTGGTTTCTCTTGCCTCAATGTGCTTCAACTTCTCAAGGCTTCATAGTTTTTGGACAGTTCAGTGTTTGCGCGCTAGGAACTACCTTCTCGGGTTAAATCACAATGGTGCTTCAAACTAAGATTCCTAAGGCCTTGTCTCATGCTTTGCCAGATTTGAATCCATTACCATTTGTACAAGACTTGAAGGAACGAGTGTTTTGTTGCTTGGCTTCTTTCACACTTATAGCCTTCAAATTTGTCTCATGTGGTAAGATTCAAAACCATTAAATTTCTGAGTCTTAAGCCCTCTTCCCCCATTCACTCCTTGCTTTCTTTTGCCTCAAAGTGATCCCCTTGTGCTTCAACTTCTCAAGGCTTCATAGCTTTTGCACAGATCATTGTTTGCGCTAGGAACTTCCTTCTCGGGTTAATCCACATTGGAGCTTCAAACTAAGATTCCTAAGGCCTAGTTACTTGTCTCATGCTTTGGCACATTTGAATCCATACCCATGTGTACAAGACTTGAAGGAACGAGTGTTCTGTTGCTTGGCTTCTTTCACCCTTATAGCCTTCAAATTTGTCTCATGGGGTAAGATTCAAACCCATCAAATTTCTGAGTCATAAGCCCTCTTCCGCAATTCACTCCTTGGTTTCTCTTGCCTCAATGGGCTTCAACTTCTCAAGGCTTCATAGCTTTTGGACAGTTCAGTGTTTGCGCGCTAGGAACTTCCTTCTCGGGTTAATCCACATTGGAGCTTCAAACTAAGATTCCTAAGGCCTTGTCTCATGCTTTGCCAGATCTGAATCCATACCCATTTGTACAAGACTTGAAGGAACGAGTGTTTTGTTGCTTGGCTTCTTTCACCCTTATAGCCTTCAAATTTGTCTCATGTGGTATGATTCAAAACCATCAAATTTCTGAGCCTTAAGCCCTCTTCCGCCATTCACTTCTTGCTTTATTTTGCCTTAAAGTGATCCCTTGTGCTTCAACTTCTCAAGGCTTCATAGCTTTTGGACAGATCAGTGTCTTGGCGCTAAAAACTTCCTTCTCGGTTTAATCCACCTTGGCGATTCAAACAAAGATTCTTAAGTCCTATTTAGTTTTCTCATGCTTTGCTAGATTCGAATCCATACCCATGTGTACAAACTTGAAGGAACGAGTGCTTTGTTGCTTGGCTTCTTTCACCCTTATAGCCTTCAAATTTGTCTCATGTGGTAAGATTCAAACCCATCAAATTTCTGAGTCCTAAGCCCTCTTCCGCAATTCACTCCTTGGTTTCTCTTGCCTCAATGTGCTTCAACTTCTCAAGGCTTCATAGTTTTTGGACAGTTCAGTGTTTGCGCGCTAGGAACTACCTTCTCGGGTTAAATCACATTGGAGCTTCAAACTAAGATTCCTAAGGCCTTGTCTCATGCTTTGCCAGATTTGAATCCATTACCATTTGTACAAGACTTGAAGGAACGAGTGTTTTGTTGCTTGGCTTCTTTCACACTTATAGCCTTCAAATTTGTCTCATGTGGTAAGATTCAAAACCATTAAATTTCTGAGTCTTAAGCCCTCTTCCCCCATTCACTCCTTGCTTTCTTTTGCCTCAAAGTGATCCCTTGTGCTTCAACTTCTCAAGGCTTCATAGCTTTTGCACAGATCATTGTTTGCGCTAGGAACTTCCTTCTCGGGTTAATCCACATTGGAGCTTCAAACTAAGATTCCTAAGGCCTAGTTACTTGTCTCATGCTTTCACTTCCATACCCATGTGTACAAGACTTGAAGGAAATCCTTATAGCCTTCAAATTTGTCTCATGTGGTAAGATTCAAAACCATCAAATTTCTTAGTCCTTAGCCCTTTTTCGCAATTCACTCTTTGGTTTCACTTTCCTCAAGGCTTCATAGCTTTTGGACAGATCAATGTGTGCGCTAGGAATTTGTTAATCCATACCCTAATGTGTACAAGACTGAATCCATACCCATGTGTACAAGACTTGAAGGAACGAGTGTTTTGTTGCTTGGCTTCTTTCACCCTTATAGCCTTCAAATTTGTCTCATGTGGTAAGATTCAAACCCATCAAATTTCTGAGTCCTAAGCCCTCTTCCGCAATTCACTCCTTGGTTTCTCTTGCCTCAATGTGCTTCAACTTCTCAAGGCTTCATAGCTTTTGGACAGTTCAGTGTTTGCGCGCTAGGAACTTCCTTCTCGGGTTAAATCACATTGGAGCTTCAAACTAAGATTCCTAAGGCTTTGTCTCATGCTTTTCCAGATCTGAATCCATACCCATTTGTACAAGACTTGAAGGAACGAGTGTTTTGTTGCTTGGCTTCTTTCACACTTATAGCCTTCAAATTTGTCTCATGTGGTAAGATTCAAAACCATTAAATTTCTGAGTCTTAAGCCCTCTTCCCCCATTCACTCCTTGCTTTCTTTTGCCTCAAAGTGATCCCTTGTGCTTCAACTTCTCAAGGCTTCATAGCTTTTGCACAGATCATTGTTTGCGCTAGGAACTTCCTTCTCGGGTTAATCCACATTGGAGCTTCAAACTAAGTCCATACCCATGTGTACAAGACTTGAAGGAACGAGTGTTCTGTTGCTTGGCTTCTTTCACCCTTATAGCCTTCAAATTTGTCTCATGGGGTAAGATTCAAACCCATCAAATTTCTGAGTCCTAAGCCCTCTTCCGCAATTCACTCCTTGGTTTCTCTTGCCTCAATGTGCTTCAACTTCTCAAGGCTTCATAGCTTTTGGACAGTTCAGTGTTTGCGCGCTAGGAACTTCCTTCTCGGGTTAAATCACATTGGAGCTTCAAACTAAGATTCCTAAGGCTTTGTCTCATGCTTTGCCAGATCTGAATCCATACCCATTTGTACAAGACTTGAAGGAACGAGTGTTTTGTTGCTTGGCTTCTTTCACCCTTATAGCCTTCAAATTTGTCTCATGTGGTATGATTTAAAACCATCAAATTTCTGAGCCTTAAGCCCTCTTCCGCCATTCACTTCTTGGTTTCTCTTGCCTCAATGTGCTTCAACTTCTCAAGGCTTCATAGCTTTTGGACAGATCAGTGTCTTGGCGCTAAAAACTTCCTTCTCGGTTTAATCCACCTTGGCGATTCAAACAAAGATTCTTAAGTCCTATTTAGTTTTCTCATGCTTTGCTAGATTCGAATCCATACCCATGTGTACAAACTTGAAGGAACGAGTGCTTTGTTGCTTGGCTTCTTTCACCCTTATAGCCTTCAAATTTGTCTCATGTGGTAAGATTCAAACCCATCAAATTTCTGAGTCCTAAGCCCTCTTCCGCAATTCACTCCTTGGTTTCTCTTGCCTCAATGTGCTTCAACTTCTCAAGGCTTCATAGTTTTTGGACAGTTCAGTGTTTGCGCGCTAGGAACTACCTTCTCGGGTTAAATCACATTGGAGCTTCAAACTAAGATTCCTAAGGCCTTGTCTCATGCTTTGCCAGATTTGAATCCATTACCATTTGTACAAGACTTGAAGGAACGAGTGTTTTGTTGCTTGGCTTCTTTCACACTTATAGCCTTCAAATTTGTCTCATGTGGTAAGATTCAAAACCATTAAATTTCTGAGTCTTAAGCCCTCTTCCCCCATTCACTCCTTGCTTTCTTTTGCCTCAAAGTGATCCCTTGTGCTTCAACTTCTCAAGGCTTCATAGCTTTTGCACAGATCATTGTTTGCGCTAGGAACTTCCTTCTCGGGTTAATCCACATTGGAGCTTCAAACTAAGATTCCTAAGGCCTAGTTACTTGTCTCATGCTTTGGCACATTTGAATCCATACCCATGTGTACAAGACTTGAAGGAACGAGTGTTCTGTTGCTTGGCTTCTTTCACCCTTATAGCCTTCAAATTTGTCTCATGGGGTAAGATTCAAACCCATCAAATTTCTGAGTCATAAGCCCTCTTCCGCAATTCACTCCTTGGTTTCTCTTGCCTCAATGTGCTTCAACTTCTCAAGGCTTCATAGCTTTTGGACAGTTCTGTGTTTGCGCGCTAGGAACTTCCTTCTCGGGTTAAATCACATTGGAGCTTCAAACTAAGATTCCTAAGGCCTTGTCTCATGCTTTGCCAGATCTGAATCCATACCCATTTGTACAAGACTTGAAGGAACGAGTGTTTTGTTGCTTGGCTTCTTTCACCCTTATAGCCTTCAAATTTGTCTCATGTGGTATGATTTAAAACCATCAAATTTCTGAGCCTTAAGCCCTCTTCCGCCATTCACTTCTTGCTTTATTTTGCCTTAAAGTGATCCCTTGTGCTTCAACTTCTCAAGGCTTCATAGCTTTTGGACAGATCAGTGTCTTGGCGCTAAAAACTTCCTTCTCGGTTTAATCCACCTTGGCGATTCAAACAAAGATTCTTAAGTCCTATTTAGTTTTCTCATGCTTTGCTAGATTCGAATCCATACCCATGTGTACAAACTTGAAGGAACGAGTGCTTTGTTGCTTGGCTTCTTTCACCCTTATAGCCTTCAAATTTGTCTCATGTGGTAAGATTCAAACCCATCAAATTTCTGAGTCCTAAGCCCTCTTCCGCAATTCACTCCTTGGTTTCTCTTGCCTCAATGTGCTTCAACTTCTCAAGGCTTCATAGCTTTTGGACAGTTCAGTGTTTGCGCGCTAGGAACTACCTTCTCGGGTTAAATCACATTGGAGCTTCAAACTAAGATTCCTAAGGCCTTGTCTCATGCTTTGCCAGATTTGAATCCATTACCATTTGTACAAGACTTGAAGGAACGAGTGTTTTGTTGCTTGGCTTCTTTCACACTTATAGCCTTCAAATTTGTCTCATGTGGTAAGATTCAAAACCATTAAATTTCTGAGTCTTAAGCCCTCTTCCCCCATTCACTCCTTGCTTTCTTTTGCCTCAAAGTGATCCCTTGTGCTTCAACTTCTCAAGGCTTCATAGCTTTTGCACAGATCATTGTTTGCGCTAGGAACTTCCTTCTCGGGTTAATCCACATTGGAGCTTCAAACTAAGATTCCTAAGGCCTTGTCTCATGCTTTGCCAGATCTGAATCCATACCCATTTGTACAAGACTTGAAGGAACGAGTGTTCTGTTGCTTGGCTTCTTTCACTCTTATAACCTTCAAATTTGTCTCATGGGGTAAGATTCAAACCCATCAAATTTTTGAGTCCTAAGCCCTCTTCCGCAATTCACTCCTTGGTTTCTCTTGCCTCAATGTGCTTCAACTTCTCAAGGCTTCATAGCTTTTGGACAGTTCAGTGTTTGCGCGCTAGGAACTTCCTTCTCGGGTTAAATCACATTGGAGCTTCAAACTAAGATTCCTAAGGCTTTGTCTCATGCTTTGCCAGATCTGAATCCATACCCATTTGTACAAGACTTGAAGGAACGAGTGTTTTGTTTGCTTGGCTTCTTTCACCCTTATAGCCTTCAAATTTGTCTCATGTGGTATGATTTAAAACCATCAAATTTCTGAGCCTTAAGCCCTCTTCCGCCATTCACTTCTTGCTTTATTTTGCCTTAAAGTGATCCCTTGTGCTTCAACTTCTCAAGGCTTCATAGCTTTTGGACAGATCAGTGTCTTGGCGCTAAAAACTTCCTTCTCGGTTTAATCCACCTTGGCGATTCAAACAAAGATTCTTAAGTCCTATTTAGTTTTCTCATGCTTTGCTAGATTCGAATCCATACCCATGTGTACAAACTTGAAGGAACGAGTGCTTTGTTGCTTGGCTTCTTTCACCCTTATAGCCTTCAAATTTGTCTCATGTGGTAAGATTCAAACCCATCAAATTTCTGAGTCCTAAGCCCTCTTCCGCAATTCACTCCTTGGTTTCTCTTGCCTCAATGTGCTTCAACTTCTCAAGGCTTCATAGCTTTTGGACAGTTCAGTGTTTGCGCGCTAGGAACTACCTTCTCGGGTTAAATCACATTGGAGCTTCAAACTAAGATTCCTAAGGCCTTGTCTCATGCTTTGCCAGATTTGAATCCATTACCATTTGTACAAGACTTGAAGGAACGAGTGTTTTGTTGCTTGGCTTCTTTCACACTTATAGCCTTCAAATTTGTCTCATGTGGTAAGATTCAAAACCATTAAATTTCTGAGTCTTAAGCCCTCTTCCCCCATTCACTCCTTGCTTTCTTTTGCCTCAAAGTGATCCCTTGTGCTTCAACTTCTCAAGGCTTCATAGCTTTTGCACAGATCATTGTTTGCGCTAGGAACTTCCTTCTCGGGTTAATCCACATTGGAGCTTCAAACTAAGATTCCTAAGGCCTAGTTACTTGTCTCATGCTTTGGCACATTTGAATCCATACCCATGTGTACAAGACTTGAAGGAACGAGTGTTCTGTTGCTTGGCTTCTTTCACCCTTATAGCCTTCAAATTTGTCTCATGGGGTAAGATTCAAACCCATCAAATTTCTGAGTCCTAAGCCCTCTTCCGCAATTCACTCCTTGGTTTCTCTTGCCTCAATGTGCTTCAACTTCTCAAGGCTTCATAGTTTTTGGACAGTTCAGTGTTTGCGCTAGGAACTTCCTTCTCGGGTTAAATCACATTGGAGCTTCAAACTAAGATTCCTAAGGCTTTGTCTCATGCTTTGCCAGATCTGAATCCATACCCATTTGTACAAGACTTGAAGGAACGAGTGTTTTGTTGCTTGGCTTCTTTCACCCTTATAGCCTTCAAATTTGTCTCATGTGGTATGATTTAAAACCATCAAATTTCTGAGCCTTAAGCCCTCTTCCGCCATTCACTTCTTGCTTTATTTTGCCTTAAAGTGATCCCTTGTGCTTCAACTTCTCAAGGCTTCATAGCTTTTGGACAGATCAGTGTCTTGGCGCTAAAAACTTCCTTCTCGGTTTAATCCACCTTGGCGATTCAAACAAAGATTCTTAAGTCCTATTTAGTTTTCTCATGCTTTGCTAGATTCGAATCCATACCCATGTGTACAAACTTGAAGGAACGAGTGCTTTGTTGCTTGGCTTCTTTCACCCTTATAGCCTTCAAATTTGTCTCATGTGGTAAGATTCAAACCCATCAAATTTCTGAGTCCTAAGCCCTCTTCCGCAATTCACTCCTTGGTTTCTCTTGCCTCAATGTGCTTCAACTTCTCAAGGCTTCATAGTTTTTGGACAGTTCAGTGTTTGCGCGCTAGGAACTACCTTCTCGGGTTAAATCACATTGGAGCTTCAAACTAAGATTCCTAAGGCCTTGTCTCATGCTTTGCCAGATTTGAATCCATTACCATTTGTACAAGACTTGAAGGAACGAGTGTTTTGTTGCTTGGCTTCTTTCACACTTATAGCCTTCAAATTTGTCTCATGTGGTAAGATTCAAAACCATTAAATTTCTGAGTCTTAAGCCCTCTTCCCCCATTCACTCCTTGCTTTCTTTTGCCTCAAAGTGATCCCTTGTGCTTCAACTTCTCAAGGCTTCATAGCTTTTGCACAGATCATTGTTTGCGCTAGGAACTTCCTTCTCGGGTTAATCCACATTGGAGCTTCAAACTAAGATTCCTAAGGCCTAGTTACTTGTCTCATGCTTTGGCACATTTGAATCCATACCCATGTGTACAAGACTTGAAGGAACGAGTGTTCTGTTGCTTGGCTTCTTTCACCCTTATAGCCTTCAAATTTGTCTCATGGGGTAAGATTCAAACCCATCAAATTTCTGAGTCATAAGCCCTCTTCCGCAATTCACTCCTTGGTTTCTCTTGCCTCAATGGGCTTCAACTTCTCAAGGCTTCATAGCTTTTGGACAGTTCAGTGTTTGCGCGCTAGGAACTTCCTTCTCGGGTTAATCCACCTTGGAGCTTCAAACTAAGATTCCTAAGGCCTTGTCTCATGCTTTGCCAGATCTGAATCCATACCCATTTGTACAAGACTTGAAGGAACGAGTGTTTTGTTGCTTGGCTTCTTTCACCCTTATAGCCTTCAAATTTGTCTCATGTGGTATGATTCAAAACCATCAAATTTCTGAGCCTTAAGCCCTCTTCCGCCATTCACTTCTTGCTTTATTTTGCCTTAAAGTGATCCCTTGTGCTTCAACTTCTCAAGGCTTCATAGCTTTTGGACAGATCAGTGTCTTGGCGCTAAAAACTTCCTTCTCGGTTTAATCCACCTTGGCGATTCAAACAAAGATTCTTAAGTCCTATTTAGTTTTCTCATGCTTTGCTAGATTCGAATCCATACCCATGTGTACAAACTTGAAGGAACGAGTGCTTTGTTGCTTGGCTTCTTTCACCCTTATAGCCTTCAAATTTGTCTCATGTGGTAAGATTCAAACCCATCAAATTTCTGAGTCCTAAGCCCTCTTCCGCAATTCACTCCTTGGTTTCTCTTGCCTCAATGTGCTTCAACTTCTCAAGGCTTCATAGTTTTTGGACAGTTCAGTGTTTGCGCGCTAGGAACTACCTTCTCGGGTTAAATCACATTGGAGCTTCAAACTAAGATTCCTAAGGCCTTGTCTCATGCTTTGCCAGATTTGAATCCATTACCATTTGTACAAGACTTGAAAGAACGAGTGTTTTGTTGCTTGGCTTCTTTCACACTTATAGCCTTCAAATTTGTCTCATGTGGTAAGATTCAAAACCATTAAATTTCTGAGTCTTAAGCCCTCTTCCCCCATTCACTCCTTGCTTTCTTTTGCCTCAAAGTGATCCCTTGTGCTTCAACTTCTCAAGGCTTCATAGCTTTTGCACAGATCATTGTTTGCGCTAGGAACTTCCTTCTCGGGTTAATCCACATTGGAGCTTCAAACTAAGATTCCTAAGGCCTAGTTACTTGTCTCATGCTTTGGCACATTTGAATCCATACCCATGTGTACAAGACTTGAAGGAACGAGTGTTCTGTTGCTTGGCTTCTTTCACCCTTATAGCCTTCAAATTTGTCTCATGGGGTAAGATTCAAACCCATCAAATTTCTGAGTCATAAGCCCTCTTCCGCAATTCACTCCTTGGTTTCTCTTGCCTCAATGGGCTTCAACTTCTCAAGGCTTCATAGCTTTTGGACAGTTCAGTGTTTGCGCGCTAGGAACTTCCTTCTCGGGTTAATCCACCTTGGAGCTTCAAACTAAGATTCCTAAGGCCTTGTCTCATGCTTTGCCAGATCTGAATCCATACCCATTTGTACAAGACTTGAAGGAACGAGTGTTTTGTTGCTTGGCTTCTTTCACCCTTATAGCCTTCAAATTTGTCTCATGTGGTATGATTCAAAACCATCAAATTTCTGAGCCTTAAGCCCTCTTCCGCCATTCACTTCTTGCTTTATTTTGCCTTAAAGTGATCCCTTGTGCTTCAACTTCTCAAGGCTTCATAGCTTTTGGACAGATCAGTGTCTTGGCGCTAAAAACTTCCTTCTCAATTGCTTCAACTTCTCAAGGCTTCATATTTTCTTATATTTGCGCGTTAAACTTTTCGGGTTAAATAAGAGCTTATTGTGCTAAGATTTCAAGAAGCCATCTTTCACCTCGTTTTGGAATCACCCAAATCCGAGGTGTGTAGCGTGAGATATGCTCTGTTCTTAACAGGTCGTGTTGGTGGATGAATTTGGGGTTAGAATTTCCATTCCTAGTAGATCCATTCCTCCATTCCTATTGAGGATCATATCATGTGGTATCAGAGCTCAGTTCTAGGATTGGAATTGGGTTTGATTTTTCTCCATTGTTTCCATCAATTCTGATCACACATTTGGTAACCCTAATCCCTAGTATTTGTGTTTTTAATTTTGAATTGTGCAATTCTGTTTTAGCCTTTGTTGTTGGTTCCTAATTTGTTCCTTTGATATTCTGTTTGTTTCAATTTCTTCTTGTGTTCATAATTTCTGCACTTGTGTTCTTAAGGTTCGTCCTATGTTCATCATTGTTCTTGATTTTTAATCCTTTCAATCCTTGTTCCTTGAGTAGTATGCTGTTAGTGTGTTAAATAATAGCTTGCTTTGTGGAGAATTCAGTGTCTTCCTTGAATAATTCCTTCAATTTGTTTTGGTTTTCTTTGTTTTGCCTTCTTTGACATATTTCCAATTTGTCATTACGAATTCTTGAGTTTGGGATTGTACTCTTGAGTGTTCTTGGAGATTCTGTTAAGAACTTAAAGAGAGCTATTGAGAGGAAAAAGGCAAGAGAGCACATTACACAAAAGCCTAATAGAGAGCAACAAACACGAGTGATACATTTTAAGAGTGTAAACACGTGAGCGAGTGGTGAGGTCCAATTTCTTTTATTCTTGTTCTTTTCCTTGAATTATGGCAGGTGCAGGTGGTGAAGGTAGCCCTCCTCGTGAGAGAGAAAACAGGTTGCTAATCGATGCCATTATGGATCGAATGCAAACGATGATGAGGGAGCAAACAGAGGACTTATATGAGAGAATTGAGCACTTAGAAAATCAAGGGACTCATGATGATGATGGAGGTAGAAGAAGGGTTGATAGAAGGAGAAGAGATAATGAGGATGTTGCTAGAGAGGATATAATTAAGGGGGTGAAGCTTAATATACCATCTTTTAAAGGAAAAAGTGATCCGGAGGCCTATTTGGAGTGGGAAATGAAGATTGAGCATTTATTTTCATGTCACAACTATACTGAAGAAAAGAAAATGAAGGTGGCAGCCATGGAGTTTAGTGATTATGCTCTTATTTGGTGGGACCAATTGCAAAAGGAGAGGGTAAGATATGAAGAACCATTGGTGGATAGTTGGATGGAGATGAAAAGGCTAATGAGAAGAAGATTTGTTCCTTCCCATTATCATAGAGACCTTCACAATAAACTTCAACGGCTTACACAAGGTAACAAGAGTGTAGATGAGTATTATAAAGAGATGGAGGTTTCCTTGATTAGAGCAAATGTTAGTGAAGAACGGGAGGCTACTATGGCACGTTTCTTGCATGGACTGAATAGTGACATAAGGGATGTTGTGGAGTTGCAAAATTATGTGGAGTTGGAGGATTTAGTGCATCAAGCTAGTAAGGTAGAACAACAACTCAAGAGAAAGGGTGTCATGAGGAAAAACTCTTCTAATTTTAATTCTTCAAGTTGGAAGGACAGAAATAAGAAGGAGGGAGGTACTTCATCAAGCAACCCCACTGCTGCACCTCAAAGGACTCAAATTAAGTCCAATGAGACCCCTAAGAAGACAAGGAATAGTGAAATAAAATGTTTCAAGTGTTTGGGAAGAGGTCACATAGCTTCAGAATGTCCAACTAAGAAGACTATGTTACTTAAAGAGGATGGAGAGATTACTAGTGAGTCTTCTTCAGATTCTGCCTCACATGATGATGAAGATGAGTATGACGAGGAAATTATACCGGAAGGAGATTTGTTTATGGTAAGAAGGATGTTGGGTAGCCAAGTAAAAGACATGGATGATAGTCAAAGAGAGAACATTTTTCATACTAGATGCCTTATCCAAGGAAAGGTATGTTCTTTAATTATTGATGGAGGGAGTTGTACCAATGTTGCAAGTGCTAGAATGGTGTCTAAATTGGGCATGGAAACCAAACCTCACCCGCTGCCATATAAGCTTCAATGGCTTAGTGAGGATGGTGAAGTGACCGTAAGCAAACAAGTGGAGGTGAACTTCTCCATAGGAAAGTATGATGATACAGTTTTATGTGATGTGGTACCAATGGAGGCTTGTCATTTGCTTCTTGGGAGACCTTGGCAATATGATAAGAAAGTTATGCATGATGGTTACACCAACAAATTCTCTTTTGTGCATGAAGAACGCAAGACTATTCTTGCACCTTTGACTCCAAGAGAAGTTAGTGAGGATCATTTGAAAATGAGAGATAAAAGAAAGCAAGAGAGAAAAGAAAGTGGAGAGAAAAAGGGGAAAGAGAGTGGAAGAGAGCAAGAAAAAGAGAGAGAAAAAGAGAGAAAAACACAAAATTTGTTTATAAAAGAAAAAGAGGTGAAAAAGGCTATACAATTGAAAAAGCCAATGCTCTTACTTTTGAGTAAAGAGTGTAATAATATCAAAGATGCCAGTCCTACTAACTCTCTTCCAAATGAGGTTTCTTCTTTGTTGCAGGAATTTGAAGATGTCTTTCCCAAAGAGGTGCCTCATGGACTGCCTCCTCTAAGAGGCATTGAACATCAAATTGATCTCGTGCCGGGAGCTGCATTGCCTAATAGGCCAGCCTATAGGAGTAACCCCCAAGAGACCAAGGAGATTCAGAGACAAGTTGAAGACTTGATGAAAAGAGGATGGGTGCAAGAAAGCTTAAGTCCATGTGCAGTCCCAGTCCTTTTAGTGCCTAAGAAAGATGGAACCTGGAGAATGTGCACTGACTGTAGAGCCATCAATAACATCACGGTAAAGTATAGACATCCTATTCCTAGATTGGATGATTTATTGGATGAATTGCATGGTGCTTGTTTCTTCTCTAAAATTGATTTAAAAAGTGGATACCATCAAATTAGGATTAGAGAAGGGGATGAATGGAAAACAGCTTTTAAAACTAAATATGGGCTGTATGAATGGTTGGTTATGCCCTTTGGTTTAACCAATGCTCCTAGTACCTTCATGAGACTAATGAATCATGTGTTAAGGGAGTTTCTAGGAAAGTTTGTTGTGGTTTATTTTGATGATATTCTGATTTATAGCAAATCCTATGATGATCATCTTGTGCACTTGAGGTATGTTGTGGAAGCACTAAGGCATGAGAAATTGTATGCTAACATGGAAAAATGTGTGTTTTGTATAGACCATGTTGTTTTTCTTGGTTTTGTTGTTAGCTCACAAGGAGTGCAAGTTGATCAAGAGAAGGTGAAATCTATTCAAGAGTGGCCAACTCCTAAGAATGTAAGTGAGGTGAGAAGCTTTCATGGCTTAGCTAGTTTCTATAGGAGATTTGTTAAAGATTTCAGTACCATAGCTGCACCCTTGAATGAAGTGATTAAAAGGCATGTTGGTTTTAAATGGGGTGAAAAACAAGAGAAAGCCTTTGCTGCCCTCAAAGATAAATTAACTCATGCACCTATTCTTGTATTGCCTAATTTTTCTAAATCTTTTGAGATTGAATGTGATGCATCTAATGTGGGGATAGGGGCTGTTTTGATGCAAGAGGGGCATCCCATTGCCTATTTTAGTGAAAAACTGAATGGGGCTGCTCTTAATTATTCCACATATGATAAGGAATTGTATGCATTGGTAAGGGCTTTGCAAACATGGCAACACTATCTCTTGCCCAAAGAGTTTGTCATCAACAGTGACCATGAGTCCTTAAAGTACTTAAAAGGACAAGGCAAGCTTAACAAAAGGCATGCCAAATGGGTAGAGTTCTTGGAGCAGTTTCCCTATGTGATCAAGCACAAGAAAGGTAAGTCTAATGTAGTTGCAGATGCACTTTCAAGAAGGTATGCTTTGTTCTCTACTCTTGAAACTAAGTTTATTGGTTTTGATCATATTAAGGCATTGTATGAGCATGATCCAGACTTTGCACAAATCTATGAAACTTGTGTGGATGCTGCTCAAAATGGATTCTTTAGGCATAATGATTACTTATTTAAAGAAAAGAGATTGTGTGTTCCTAAAGGTTCTATTAGGGAATTACTTGTGAAAGAGGCACATGCGGGGGGATTAATGGGACATTTTGGAATCCAAAAGACTCTAGACATGCTGCATGAACATTTTTATTGGCCACACATGAAGCGTGATGTACATAAATTGTGTGAAAGATGCATTGTATGTAAGCAATCTAAGTCTAAATTATTGCCTCATGGGTTGTATACTCCTTTACCTATTCCAGATTGCCCTTGGATTGATATTTCTATGGATTTTGTGTTAGACTACCTCGGTCTAAAAATGGTAAAGATTCTATTTTTGTTGTGGTGGACAGGTTTTCTAAGATGGCACATTTTATTCCGTGCAAAAAAGTTGATGATGCAATCCATATTGCTGATTTGTTCTTCAAGGAAGTGGTAAGACTCCATGGACTTCCAAGAAGCATTGTCTCTGATCATGAAACTAAATTCTTAAGCCATTTTTGGAGGACATTATGGAGAGACGAGGATTACAATTTGAGGACAAATTCTTCTAAAGAAGGAGGGAATGATGAGGACATAGGAGGTGGCATGACCAAGACAACAAACTTGGAGGACATACAAGGTCTTGGAGGCCCAATGACAAGAGCAAAAGCTAAAAAGGCTAAAGAGGCTCTAAATCTCTTGGTGACCACTTTACTTGAGACAAGCCCAAGTCTAAAGGAAGAAGAGCCCAAAATGATACACTTAATTAAAATTGAAGACCTTGAAGAATAAGCCTCAATGGATATGCATGAAGGCTTTATTTTACTTGGCCCAAATTCTGCACTTAATTTTTTATTTTCTTATATTTAGTTAAACTTTTTGTAATAAGGCTTATTGGGCTGGATTATTGGGTTGTCTATCTTCTTTTATGTGTAAGTACTTTTAGGTTAAACTCAATATGGTTGTTGCCCACTATATAAGGGAACACCATGGCTTTTGAAGACGGATTTGGAATATCAAGTTAACCTATTTTGGTGAGACTAGTTCTCTTGGGTTCTTTTGAGAATCTCTGGACTTATCAAGGGCATCAATCCTTGTGGCGTTCTTGGGCTTATCAATTCTTTCGAATTGTGGCGCCTACCTATAATCCTTAAACTCCAATTTCGTTCTATATTATCTTGGATTCATATCTCTCGAATTCCTTATCCTTTTCCGGTGATTCTTGTGCCAAAATCGTGATTCAAGAAGCCATCTTTCACCTCGTTTTGGAATCACCCAAATCCGAGGTCTGTAGCGTGAGATATGCTCTGTTCTTAACAGGTCGTGTTGGTGGATGAATTTGGGGTTAGAATTTCCATTCCTAGTAGATCCATTCCTCCATTCCTATTGGGGATCATATCAAAATTTGTCTCATGTGGTATGATTCAAAACCATCAAATTTCTGAGTCTTAAGCCCTCTTCCATCATTCACTCCTTGCTTTCTTTTGCCTCAAAGTGATCCCTTGTGCTTCAACTTCTCAAGGCTTCATAGGTTTTGCACAGATTATTGTTTGCGCTAGGAACTTCCTTCTCGGTTTAATCCACCTTGGCGATTCAAACAAAGATTCTTAAGTCCTATTTAGTTTTCTCATGCTTTGCTAGATTCGAATCCATACCCATGTGTACAAACTTGAAGGAACGAGTGCTTTGTTGCTTGGCTTCTTTCACCCTTATAGCCTTCAAATTTGTCTCATGTGGTAAGATTCAAACCCATCAAATTTCTGAGTCCTAAGCCCTCTTCCCCCATTCAGTCCTTGCTTTCTTTTGCCTCAAAGTGATCCCTTGTGCTTCAACTTCTCAAGGCTTCATAGTTTTTGGACAGTTCAGTGTTTGTGCGCTAGGAACTACCTTCTCGGGTTAAATCACATTGGAGCTTCAAACTAAGATTCCTAAGGCCTTGTCTCATGCTTTGCCAGATTTGAATCCATTACCATTTGTACAAGACTTGAAGGAACGAGTGTTTTGTTGCTTGGCTTCTTTCACACTTATAGCCTTCAAATTTGTCTCATGTGGTAAGATTCAAAACCATTAAATTTATGAGTCTTAAGCCCTCTTCCCCCATTCAGTCCTTGCTTTCTTTTGCCTCAAAGTGATCCCTTGTGCTTCAACTTCTCAAGGCTTCATAGCTTTTGCACAGATCATTGTTTGCGCTAGGAACTTCCTTCTCGGGTTAATCCACATTGGAGCTTCAAACTAAGATTCCTAAGGCCTAGTTACTTGTCTCATGCTTTGGCACATTTGAATCCATACCCATGTGTACAAGACTTGAAGGAACTAGTGTTCTGTTGCTTGGCTTCTTTCACCCTTATAGCCTTCAAATTTGTCTCATGGGGTAAGATTCAAACCCATCAAATTTCTGAGTCATAAGCCCTCTTCCGCAATTCACTCCTTGGTTTCTCTTGCCTCAATGGGCTTCAACTTCTCAAGGCTTCATAGCTTTTGGACAGTTCAGTGTTTGCGCGCTAGGAACTTCCTTCTCGGGTTAATCCACGTTGGAGCTTCAAACTAAGATTCCTAAGGCCTTGTCTCATGCTTTGCCAGATTTGAATCCATTACCATTTGTACAAGACTTGAAGGAACGAGTGTTTTGTTGCTTGGCTTCTTTCACCCTTATAGCCTTCAAATTTGTCTCATGTGGTATGATTCAAAACCATCAAATTTCTGAGCCTTAAGCCCTCTTCCGCCATTCACTTCTTGCTTTATTTTGCCTTAAAGTGATCCCTTGTGCTTCAACTTCTCAAGGCTTCATAGCTTTTGGACAGATCAGTGTCTTGGCGCTAAAAACTTCCTTCTCGGTTTAATCCACCTTGGAGATTCAAACAAAGATTCTTAAGTCCTATTTAGTTTTCTCATGCTTTGCTAGATTCGAATCCATACCCATGTGTACAAACTTGAAGGAACGAGTGCTTTGTTGCTTGGCTTCTTTCACCCTTATAGCCTTCAAATTTGTCTCATGTGGTAAGATTCAAACCCATCAAATTTCTGAGTCTTAAGCCCTCTTCCCCCATTCACTCCTTGCTTTCTTTTGCCTCAAAGTGATCCCTTGTGCTTCAACTTCTCAAGGATTCATAGCTTTTGGACAGATCAGTGTTTTGGTGCTAGGAACTTCCTTCTCGGTTTAATCCACCTCGGCGATTCAAACTAAGATTCCTAAGGCCTATTTACTTGTCTCATGCTTTGCCAGATTCGATTCCATACCCATGAGTTCAAGACTTAAAGGAACGAGTGCTTTGTTGCTTGGCTTCTTTCACCCTTATAGCCTTCAAATTTGTCTCATGTGGTAAGATTCAAAACCATCAAATTTCTGAGTCTTAAGCCCTCTTCTACCATTCACTCCTTGCTTTCTTTTGCCTCAAAGTGATCCCTTGTGCTTCAACTTCTCAAGGCTTCATAGCTTTTGCACAGATCATTGTTTGCGCTAGGAACTTCCTTCTCGGGTTAATCCACATTGGAGCTTCAAACTAAGATTCCTAAGGCCTAGTTACTTGTCTCATGCTTTGCCACATCTGAATCCATACCCATGTGTACAAGACTTGAAGGAACGAGTGTTCTGTTGCTTGGCTTCTTTCACCCTTATAGCCTTCAAATTTGTCTCATGTGGTAAGATTCAAACCCATCAAATTTCTGAGTCCTAAGCCCTCTTCCGCAATTCACTCCTTGGTTTCTCTTGCCTGAAAGTGATCTCTTGTGCTTCAACTTCTCAAGGCTTCATAGCTTTTGGACAGATCAGTGCGCGCTAGGAACTTCCTTCTCGGGTTAATCCACCTTAGAGATTCAAACTAAGATTCCTAAAGCCTAGTCGCTTGTCTCATTCTTTGCCAGATCAGAATCCACACCCATGTGTACAAGACTTGAAGGAACGAGTGTCCACCTTGCATCTTTCATTTTTTGCTTTGTGCATTGGCACTTTGTTGCTTGGCTTCTTTCACCCTTATAGCCTTCAAATTTGTCTCATGGGGTAAGATTCAAACCCATCAAATTTCTGAGTCCTAAGCCCTCTTCCGCAATTCACTCCTTGGTTTCTCTTGCCTCAATGTGCTTCAACTTCTCAAGGCTTCATAGCTTTTGGACAGTTCAGTGTTTGCGCACTAGGAACTTCCTTCTCGGGTTAAATCACATTGGAGCTTCAAACTAAGATTCCTAAGGCTTTGTCTCATGCTTTGCCAGATCTGAATCCATACCCATTTGTACAAGACTTGAAGGAACGAGTGTTTTGTTGCTTGGCTTCTTTCATCTTATAGCCTTCAAATTTGTCTCATGTGGCAAGATGTTTTGTTGCTTGGCTTCTTTCACCCTTATAGCTTTCAAATTTGTCTCATGTCGTAAGATTCAAAACCATCAAATTTCTGAGTCTTAAACCCTCTTCCACCATTCACTCCTTGCTTTCTTTTGCCTCAAAGTGATCCCTTGTGCTTCAACTTCTCAAGGCTTCATAGCTTTTGCACAGATCATTGTTTGCGCTAGGAACTTCCTTCTCGGGTTAATCCACATTGGAGCTTCAAACTAAGATTCCTAAGGCCTAGTTACTTGTCTCATGCTTTGCCACATCTGAATCCATACCCATCTGTACAAGACTTAAAGGAACGAGTGTTCTGTTGCTTGGCTTCTTTCACTCTTATAACCTTCAAATTTTTCTCATGGGGTAAGATTCAAACCCATCAAATTTCTGAGTCCTAAGCCCTCTTCCGCAATTCACTCCTTGGTTTCTCTTGCCTCAATGTGCTTCAACTTCTCAAGGCTTCATAGCTTTTGGACAGTTCAGTGTTTGCGCGCTAGGAACTTCCTTCTCGGGTTAAATCACATTGGAGCTTCAAACTAAGATTCCTAAGGCTTTGTCTCATGCTTTGCCAGATCTGAATCCATACCCATTTGTACAAGACTTGAAGGAACGAGTGTTTTGTTGCTTGGCTTCTTTCACCCTTATAGCCTTCAAATTTGTCTCATGTGGTAAGATTCAAACCCATCAAATTTCTGAGTCCTAAGCCCTCTTCCGCAATTCACTCCTTGGTTTCTCTTGCCTGAAAGTGATCTCTTGTGCTTCAACTTCTCAAGGCTTCATAGCTTTTGGACAGATCAGTGCGCGCTAGGAACTTCCTTCTTGGGTTAATCCACCTTAGAGATTCAAACTAAGATTCCCAAAGTCTAGTCGCTTGTCTCATTCTTTGCCAGATCAGAATCCACACCCACGTGTACAAGACTTGAAGCAACGACTGTCCACCTTGCATCTTTCGTTTTTTGCTTTGTGCATTGGCACTTTGTTGCTTGGCTTCTTTCACCCTTATAGCCTTCAAATTTGTCTCATGGGGTAAGATTCAAACCCATCAAATTTCTGAGTCATAAGCCCTCTTCCGCAATTCACTCCTTGGTTTCTCTTGCCTCAATGGGCTTCAACTTCTAAAGGCTTCATAGCTTTTGGACAGTTCAGTGTTTGCGCGCTAGGAACTTCCTTCTCGGGTTAATCCACGTTGGAGCTTCAAACTAAGATTCCTAAGGCCTTGTCTCATGCTTTGCCAGATCTGAATCCATACCCATTTGTACAAGACTTGAAGGAACGAGTGTTTTGTTGCTTGGCTTCTTTCACCCTTATAGCCTTCAAATTTGTCTCATGTGGTATGATTCAAAACCATCAAATTTCTGAGCCTTAAGCCCTCTTCCGCCATTCACTTCTTGCTTTATTTTGCCTTAAAGTGATCCCTTGTGCTTCAACTTCTCAAGGCTTCATAGCTTTTGGTCAGATCAGTGTCTTGGCGCTAAAAACTTCCTTCTCGGTTTAATCCACCTTGGCGATTCAAACAAAGATTCTTAAGTCCTATTTAGTTTTCTCATGCTTTGCTAGATTCGAATCCATACCCATGTGTACAAACTTGAAGGAACGAGTGCTTTGTTGCTTGGCTTCTTTCACACTTATATAGCCTTCAAATTTGTCTCATGTGGTAAGATTCAAACCCATCAAATTTCTGAGTCCTAAGCCCTCTTCCGCAATTCACTCCTTGGTTTCTCTTGCCTCAATGTGCTTCAACTTCTCAAGGCTTCATAGTTTTTGGACAGTTCAGTGTTTGCGCGCT
>NW_026897323.1:0-31288 GCF_033153095.1 Gastrolobium bilobum
ATTCCATCTGGGTAGTTATTGACAGATTGACAAAGTCTGCACATTTCATACCAGTTAAAACGAGTTTCTCCACAGAGCAGTTGGCTCGGATATATGTAAGAGAGATTGTGAAACTTCATGGTGTTCCTGAAAGTATCATTAGTGATCGGGACCCTAAATTTACTTCTAGACTCTGGGATGCAGTGCAACAGGCCTTCGGTACACAGTTGAGGCTGAGCACGGCTTATCATCCCCAGACTGATGGTCAGACTGAGAGGACTATTCAGACCCTGGAGGACATGTTGAGGGCTTGTGCCTTAGAGCAGGGAAATGCATGGGATAAATATCTTCCTCTAGTGGAATTTTCCTACAATAATAGTTATCATGCCAGTTTGGGCATGGCTCCGTATGAAGCTTTGTATGGCCGTAGGTGCAGGGCGCCTACTTGTTGGTCAGAAATTGGAGAGAGGCAGTTATTTGGGCCTGATATGGTCCAAGAGACTACCGATCAAATTATGATGATTAAGGATCGATTGAAGAAAGCACAGAGTCGCCAAAAGAGTTATTATGATGCAAAGCATAGACCCCTGGAATTTTCAGAAGGGGATCATGTATTTATCCGTTTGTCTCCGACTACGGGTGTTGGGCGTGCTCTAGGAGTGAGGAAGTTGAGTCCTAGGTTCATTGGGCCCTACCAGATTATGAAAAGGGTCGGACCTGTGGCTTATCAGCTTGCCTTACCTCCACATCTGTCAAATTTGCATAGTGTTTTTCACATCAGTCAACTTCGAAAATACGTGCCGGATGAATCCCACATTGTACAGCCGGACAATATCGAAGTAAGAAAAGACTTGAAGTTTGTTGTGGGACCGTTTAAGGTTCTAGCACGTGATGAAAAAGTGTTGAGAAACAGGACTATTCCCATGATCAAGGTACAATGGGAAGGATTGACTCCTGAGGACGCCACTTGGGAGCGGGAGAATGAAATTCTCCAGCGATATCCTGAGTTTGATGTCAGGTATATGTATATTTGATATTTGATTTTGTGGGCAAAATCCTTAAAAGGTGGGGTGAATATAATGACCCTAACTGGTAAATCTTAGTTAGAGATTTAATTTAAGGATTTAAATGCCATAATTAGATTCAGTGAGCGATTTCGAGTATTTTGACTGTAATCATGACTATGTTATGAACAGTGCGTTCTGCCGGAGAATTTACAGTTTTGTGAATTAACCGGTAGAGCTTAAAATGAGCAAAATAATTTTAGGAACATAATTTGAAAATTCTGATGACAAATATGAGTTCAGAACGAAAAATTGTATAGTCTGGCACTTTCCGTGAAAATCTCGTGAATAGTGTTTCTACCGGGTATTTTGTACTGCTGTTTAAGCAACCGGTAGAGTCCAGAAATAAATAATTGATGAAATAAGAATAAGAAAGTCCAATATATGCCAAGCAAGTCAATATAGGCCCAAGAAAATGATAAGTTTATAAGTGTTAAGTTTCAGAATTAAATAAAGTACAGTTAGTGATTCACAGTGCATTTCGTTAAAAACGGTGCAAAAACCATACTGTGAATTATGAATATTGTTCCTTAGGAAATAAAAATTAATTTAAATAACTTTAGAAAAATAAAAATATATCCGTAGCTTTAAGTTAAGTTTCCGGTAAATTTAAGTGAAATACGCGATAGAAAAACATCCGACAAAAGGGCCACATGTGCCTAAATAGCTTGGCCACTTAAATGAATCACTATTCATTGCAAAAATTTCTTCTTCTCTCTCTTGAAGGGCCGAGCTTCAGCCATGGAAAAGGGGGGGTTAGGGTTTTGCTTGTTTTGTTGATTTCTTCTTGAATTCTCAACCAAATCTTATGACCCACCACTTGAAATTGATTAGGAACCACTCAAGGAATCCATTGCACCTATCCATTTGAGCTATAGTTGAGTGTGTGAAGAGTTATTCCTCCTCTTATTTTCGGATTACTATTCATAGGAGGAGAAAAAGTGGGTTTTTGATGGAGCTTTGCTTGGAGGTTATTCTCTAGGCTTTGTACAAGTGATTAGAGGTAAGAAACCTCTATTTCTATGGTATTATTTTGTGATCTATGTTTTGAAAATTTGGAGCATGTTTTGAGTGGGAAATATTTGATGTTAGAAGGTGAAAATTATGATGGATTGTTGTTGTATAGGAATGATAGTGTTTAGTAAGCATTAATTTGTGATAAAAAAATTGAAAAGCCCTAGTGCACTTTTCCCCTAGGTTTCGGCCTTCATGGCTTATATAGGGTTCATCATGCAAATTTTTATTGTATGTTTGAAAAGGTAAAATATGTTGGAATGTAGTGTAAATGGATTAATTGGTGGAAATGCCAAAGTTAGAAAAAAATCCTACAAATACTTGCTCTATGTTGCGAACTATAGGATGTTTAGGGGTATATATATATTGGTTACATTTTATTCTAATAAAATGGGTTGCATTTTAATATACCAATGGATGAGCTAAGAAGTGAAATGCTTTGACAAATGGTTGAAAAATACCTTGAGTCCCTAAGGGTACGCCCGCGACTTTTAAAGAAAAATAACATGATTTATGTGAAAAATTCTTAAGTAAATGCTTGATTAAATTAAAGAACGCCAACGGGTGTATAGAGGTCTAGACTTGTGTATTGGCATAGAATTGGCAAAAATATAAAGAAAGGAAAATAAGCGATAAAATGTATGCTTATGAAATAATCATGGTATTGCATCATTTTATTGATGCATTGTAAATTATTCTCTAGGTGTGCCTAGGGATTGAGAAGGATCGAAAATCTCTTGAAGCGATAAAAGTAACTTGTTCCACAAGTAAGCGTATTGGTAAAGCTTCAAGAGGTAAGCTCTATGTTTAAGGAGTCTTTTCCTGCTTGAGTGCTCCACCATGGTTAGTGAACTATGGTTGGACTGTATGACTGTGATTTAGATGCTTTGTATAGATGCATTCATATAGAGTTATTTGATAACATGATATGTTTTGCTCTGATATGACTTCTGTAATATGATTTCTGTAACAATCTCTGGCCATTGATTGTATAGTACCCGGACGTCCGCTTTGGGGTCCTCCCTCGGGACTGATGGTGTACTCCTCTGATATGTCTGGTTCCACTTTGGGGTCCTCCCTCGGGAACACGTGCGTTGATTTCCGCTTGGGGTCCTCCCTTGGGAATGACGGCGCACATCTCTGATATGATATGGATATATGCTCTGTTCTGTTATGATATCTGTTATATGTTGTATTTGTATACTCTGTATCTGAATTTCATGCAGGAGTGAGCCAGGGGTATGGAGAATTCTCTATAAACCTGGAGCTTATTGAGATTTGTAATCTCACCCCTCTTTGGGGACACATTTTCAGGGGCCCAGATTTCCGGTGAGTCCTCACTAGGCAGGGACACGACACGTGGCTGAGGCAGTTGACAGACCGGATTTTGAGTGGCTGTAGGCTACTACCTTTTTGGAGTGTTTGATGTATTTTAGTATTTTCGCATTTGATGGATCATGATATTGATCCTTTATTTTGTATATGGCCTGTATATGTTTTGTACATGTCTATCAGTTGATGCATGTACATTTGAGTATTCAGGAACGTTATATGATGATGTAGTATTCAGATAGGTTTATGTTTTGATGGCATGCTGTTAGATTTAGTGGCACGGAGCCATGTTATGCATGCGCCCATGTATGGGTATTTGATTATATTTGGATATCTGGTATTTCTGAATTGATATGTTGTATAAACTGTTTATCAGGAAATGCTTCTGAGTGGGATTGGAAAATCCCCAGTTGTCCGATTTATAGAGGAAACTCTGCCCGATTTTCGTTTACGCCGAGTAAGAATTAAGTTAGAAAAAGAAAAAGTTAGCTCATATTTTTGTAAGTTAAGTCTTCCGCTGTTTCTGTTTGTATCATATGTATGTTAATTGAACCGGCTCGAGACGGGGATGTTACAACAAACATAAATAGTAATTTTCAACAGAAGTTTTTTTTTTTTTTTTTTGTACTTTGCCTGTTGCTCATGTTAATAAACCAAGTTCTAATTAAGTTAATCCTTTCTTCAAAGTTAACCATTCCTAAACTTCACAGTTGTCAACTTTGATGAATTTATGTAGTTGGCATTGTTAGAAATATTTAATGTGAGTAGGGGTGAAGTCTCGTATTAGTTAGAAATGAATCAAGTCAGGATCATATAATTACAATGATCCATAAATCTATAATATTAAGATTTTGGGTTGAGATGTGATATCAGCTCACTTATTACGATTTATCATTTTAACAGTTTTATCACAAGATTTACAGGCACTTGATCCTCACAGCAAGCATATTCTATCTTTTCTTTATGGCTTAACTGAATGAATGGGGTGACAACCTGAGACAACAAGGTCAAAGAATCCAAAATTCCAACAAGAAAAAAAGCTTCACTAGTATAAACTAAAAGGTTTTTCAAAGTCTTAAAATTGATAGTCTGAACGAAAAATCTTCCAAAGCCTTATTGACCAAACTGTCCTTCTCATGTAGGGTAAGGCAGTAAATGTTGAAAATCCATTATGGGTGCAGACCATCCAACTAGCCCCTTGCATCTGAAGAAAAATCGATCTTGCCTTGTTAATTTTTTATGGCTATTGCAACGTGTCATCTAGGCCTTCATTTTTTATGCGTTCAAATAAAATAGGATATTTTTGAAAGAATTTAAAAATTTCTTGGAAGAATTTTTTCTCCAATACACATAATAAATATGTGAGTTCTACTAATTTTTTTTTTCTCTCCTCTTTTCAAGAAACCCACGTATTTATTGTGTATTGGAGAAGAAATTCCTTTCATATTAGTTTTCAAAATCCTTTTTGAAACCACGTTAAGATAATGTAAAAGGTCATTAGTAAAGCAAAAACAGCCAACAATGGTTCCACAAAGAGTATAGACACGTCATCTTCAAGGATTATTTCAGGCGGCACAACATTTCATCTTGTCCTTTTCTTGCATAGGTATGACATGACTGTCATTTGAACTTCAAATTAAACTTTTGAAGTATAAAAGAAGTTGTAATTTGCCTTTTTATTTAAATTTTTAAATGATTTATATTTATAAACACGTGGTAGTTGATGTTAAAAAAACATTTAAATATGGATTCGTTTTTTCTACCGTCAATGTAGATAACTTGTCTACAGTGAGCCCAAAACGATGTCGTTTTGAGGCAGAAATTAAGGTATTTTTGTAATTATAATTTATTTCAGGGTTATAATAGTCTTTTTCATTATAATTTTTTAATTTTTCAACCCAAAACGACGTCGTTTTGGGAGTGAATGTAGATAATTTATCTACATTCACTTTAGAAACATTAAATCCTTTAAATATAGGGTTTTATTAGTGTTATGTTACATGATTTAAGTGTTGTTTCCAACACACACACAAAAATGGAGAGAGAAAGTGAAATGATGAAAGAGAAAGAAAAACATGTGAATCTCACCTCTTTAATGTGTGTGTAGAAAAGTGATGTTATATCATGTTACATGATAAACATAAAACCCTTAAATATATCTATTAACTTTTATTTGATGTGAATTGCAGGGTTGAAATATAATCAAAATTTTTACGATGTGATGTGATTAGTGAATGATAATAACTTATATATATATATATATATATATATATATATATATATATATATATATATATATATATATATAAAGCATTATTGTAGTTTAATATATTAAATTTTGTTGTTTTAATAAATTAGTATTTATTTGCAAAAACGAGTTAATTGTTTAATTATTTCAATAAATTACAAGTTAAATTTCTTTGTGTAATTTTCTTTTTCGTGTAACTAATATATTCAAGTTTTAAGTTGGGATATGAATAAGCCATATAATTTATCAGAGATCTAAGACCTGATTTACGTCCGGTCTAGCCTGACTAATATATTTAATAAAACATAATAAGTTCATGCTTAAAAATAAGCTTAATTTGAAAATATGTATAGACTTACTTTTATAAGGTATAATCAAGAGGTGATTAAATTTAAAGCCTTGGAAGTAGATTCAGTTTTTGCAGGAGTTGTTAGAGAAGATTCAACTTGTAATTCTTATGTGAAGTGGATTAGATGGATCCCACTGGATGAGGGGTGGGTCAAGCTTAACACTGATGGAGCTTCTAGAGGCAACACAGGTAATGCTGCGTGTGGTGGTCTTATTCGTGGTTCAGATGGTAGGTGGTTGGAAGCCTTTTCTTATAGAATTGGGATGTGTAATGCGATAAATTCTGAATTTTGGGTATTCTGAAAGGGCTTGAATGGGCTTGGGAAGGAGGTTGGAGGAAAGTCATGCTAGAAAGTGATTCAGCTTCGGTTATCACTCTGCTCACCACTTCTGGTGATGCATCCTATGAGTCTCCTTTAATGACTCGGATACGAGAATAGTTATCAAAATCCTGGGATGTCAAGCTCATGCATACTTATAGGGAGGGTAATTTCTGTGCAGGCTTGCTAATCTTCCTCTTGTCAATCTGGATCAAGAAGATTTTTGTTTATTTCAAGTTCCTCCCCTTGGTGTTAGGGAGTTATATTTTTCTGATTTTAGCTCTGTACACAGGGCTAGACATTTTCTGATGTAATTTCTTTGTTTCTTGGGCTTTGCCCTTCATCAAAATAAAATAAAATTTATAGACTCATTTATATTATATTAATTATTTTAAATTAAATAAAATAAAATAATCATTCAAATAATTTTAATTATAAAATAATATTATTTTAATAATTTTTTTTAATTCTTAATAGATTTTGAAGGTTTGGCTTAATAGGCTAATAAGTCTATGCTAAATCTTTTAATTTTAAAATAAGTTAGGTCAAGTATATAATTTAGTCTATTCAGGATTATAAGTTATATTAGATTCAAAATGCCTTATAAAAACTTGACTTATTTAATCTGGAACCCACCTTACCTAATCTATTTATATCTCTTTTTTGTAATAGTGCAAAAAGTACAGTGCAACCCAATGTAAGTGATGGGATTGAAAAGAATTGAAAGAATTGGTTGAAGAATGCAATTAGAAGTGGGGCTCATGGCCAAAAGAATGGAAAGAAACATCATGCTCGTCGTTGAATTCACGGCATGAACTAGACTCTTATGAATTAAATTAAGTAATTTAATTTCTCACCGTACAGAATGACATGCTTTTTTAGTTAATTTTCTTTTTGTAATCATTTTTTAGTTGATTTAGATTCAATACAAGTCTCACATATCTTTAAAAATGTATTACCAAAGCCAGAAAGTAAACTAAGATAATATAAGAAACAAGTGTCCTAATTTAGTATGTCACGCATCAACGGATGCAATTTAATTAAAATCTGTTAATTGTTATGAAGAGAAAAATAAACACAAACTAAATAATGTAAAAGGAGCGTACCGATTCCCATTTTGTTGGGCTTGGGAATGAATTGCACCATTGGGTCACGATCTTGCTATTGAGACCCTGCAAAAAAATAAAATAATGGTTTGATGAAAGCTTAAGGGCTTGTTTGAGAGTTGGTTTTAGGAAAAATTGTTTATCCTTTTAAATGACACAATTTATATCTTTTCACTTTCACAAAAAGTGGGATCCACGCCTTTATGTTTTTTGTCAACTCTCTTTCCTCCTTTATCTATCTATTTCTCTATCTTAAAATGACACAACTTTACATCCTTTAAAATGACACACACTTTACTCTTAGTTTTATAAGGGAAAGAAAAGGAAGTGAAAGATTTTATTAATCTCTTTCCTTATTTATGAGTTTAAATAAGTGAAGGAAATGATTTGAGAATTTTCACAAAACCCTTTTTGTTTTTAAAATTAAAGTTTTTTCAATTTGGGAAATTTTAACTCCCAACCAAGGGAACCATTCCTTCCCCTTCCTCTCCCTTAAATTCCTTTCCTTCTCTTCACTCAAAACTCTCAAACAAAAGGCAAAAGGATTATAAAACGCAAACGCAATACATTGTGTTGCTATCTAACACTCATAGACAATGTCGCAAGCCAATTTTAAGATTTAATGTTTATTAATTTTTTTTATCTTTCACTTAACATGATTAAATTTTAAATGAATTTAATCATTTTTTTTATTTTTTAAATTCATTTGTGTTATTGAGTGTTCTAATGTGGCCTTGGTTTAATTTTATCTGTATTCTTACAATAACATTACTTTTTTTGAGATTAATATTGGAATAGGAGTTTGACAAATGAAAGATATGAGAAAATATATAATTTTGGAGGGATAAAAAAAGATTGTAATGTAAGATGGGAATTGACTTGCATCTTACTAACTGTTAAATGCCCTCCTTTCCTTATGCCATTATAGAGGACAGGTTGAGAGTAAGGAATTAAACCCTTGCATATTGAGGGTGGCTAATGCAATGTTATCAATGAAAAAAATAAAAAAACATTACATTAAGTAATAAGTACTAAGTACTAACAAGTGATTTTATCTCTTTCCTCCAACGGCTACTATTCCGGTCTAAATACAAAGGGTGAGTGCATTTAGGTATTCTAGCATATTGAGGGTGGCTAATGCAACTTGTCAGTCTTACTCAGATGTCATGGGTTCCATTCGCATTCCCTTTTCTCAACTTTGTAAGGCCTCTTACGGAGAAAACCACTAATAAACCCCAACTTTCATGGATCCTTAGGGGTGAGAGAAATCTTGGAACCAAGTCTTATCTTTGTATTTTTGCAAATAAATTATTTTCTCAATTCAAACCTTATCAACATTTTTTTCTAAACTGATATCACACTACTCCTAGATCGGAGCTCTGATACCAATTTGATACAAACTTTAACTTCAAAAAGGGGAAAGACTGAAATTGTATTGACATAGTTGAATCTAGACCAGCACAGCATTACACCAGTATAAAAAACAGTAAGAAAAATTACACCAATATTGAAATGTAAATGAACAGAAAATGAAATAAGAAATAGAAACATGATGATACCCTTATGTGATGTCATTCTCTCTTATATATTTACATGATATAGCCCCTAACAAAATCCCACTCATCAGATTCTAGCAGATTTTCTTCCAACATATTAGTTATGCCACTTTTGATTCCCTATGGCCACTCCTATGGTACACCTTGATTGCCACAGTTCTATCAATTAACAACATGCTTGCAAAGCAGAGCTTATAAGAAGCTAAGACTAATTTGCTGCAGGCATTCTAGTTTCAATTGCACCTTTAGAAATTTCTTAAAGCTATCTTATGTGCTTCCTCTATAGTGAAGAACCTTCAATGTAGAACAAATAACAAAAACTTTATCTACGCGATTAAAGTTAGATTGATCTTAAAATAAATTTGTTGAGAGTATTAATTTAATTTATAAAACAAAATTTTTAAAGAACTTATTTTTTATTTTCAATATTTAAGAAATCAAGAATTGAATTAATAATGCGAAGAAAACAGTTTTTAACTTTTAATAAAAGACGTACCTAGGAACTCGACTTCCCCAATTGTAACAGCCCGTTGTACACCGGTATTGTTAATATTAATTATGATATTAAGTGCAGTTACAATCACAACAATTCATTTATAAAAATACGAGTAAACTTTTTCTGTTTTATTACGCGAGCATTTAAAACAATAAAAAAATGTAATAAATAAAAGCTGTGGCCGTAACTGTAAACTATTTGCGGAATAATTATTTAACTACTTTTATATCATATATTACATCTCTCAAGTCACTAAGGGGTTCCCATAAACCCACTTCGTTAAAATCTCACTTTTACGTTTTCTACCTATCCGAACATGGTTCCGTCTTTGAATTTCTGCGGACAAACCACATTCTACAAGCCTCTCATATTTTAGTATGTTATTCTAGACTTAATTACCTTTCTAGGAAGCTATCACACGAGTCATAAAGTTCTCGTTTGCTCCGGATATCGCCGTTTGAAGTTGAACAAGCAAATCTGCCTGCCAACCTCAAATCGGCTCCGCCTTCACTCAATCAATTATTCTGGAAAATCCACTCAACCAATTGCTCTCAATTTTTATACAGTAAACTAGACACCTCAAGATTCAATATTACATATCATACACCTAATTTTACCGAGAAACAAAGCGGGAATAAATTTTTCAAACTCGTTCCAGATCAGCCACAAGTGCAGTGGCCAATTGAGCAGTCCGTGCTCTCTGCCTTCTACAGGACGACTTCCAACCCAGAATTTTCTCAAATTTTAACACAAGATAGAGGACATCACAAGCTTTAAAACTTCGTATGGTACGTCCCTATCGGAATTCTGTGGAGGGTGATATGCTCTCCCAAAGTTTGCCTAAATTCTGCCAATTTCTAGAAAATTCACCAGAGTTTCCTTTGTTTTTCCAATAAATCCCATATTTGCAAATGTGTTCTCTAACCTCAATTTGTACCTAATAATCATGGGTGGCACACAAGGACTAGCAATGCCTTGGTGCTCTTTCAACCCTACACAGTTTATATCCAATTTGCTCAAAATACATAATCAATGCTTACTTTTTCAAGTGAAATAATTTCAATCACCAAGGTCCAATTGCATGCATTCTTTGAATCATAAATCATCATTCACATCCTAGAATAGGCCTATTGCCCTTTCATCATATTACATACTTCAATGTTACATTAATTCTCCATATTACAAACTACAACTTCAAATAGACATATTACAATTTTCCTTCAAGTATACATAATAAATGCTCCAAAATAAAACATGATAATCAAAGACTAAACTTAGACAAAATACACCATGAACAAAAATGACAACAATAATCCTGAATCATATGCATTGTTCATGACCTAAGTCTAGCCTAGGCCCAATTGCCCCAAAATGCAAAACAATCCTATGTCCAAATCATCCTACGGGCTTCTTGCCCGCCTCTCCCACACCACTGGCACTACCTGAAATAAAATCCCCAAAGCGGGGTGAGATATACAAATATATCTCAGTAACCCAAAGGTTCTGGAGAATACTCCGCCCAATGGCTCACTTCGATGCATATAAATAATATAACATAACATCTGAAAACGGGATAAAACAAAGGATTTAGTGAAGTAGGGAAGCATAGGGATACAAAATACGACGAAGCTGGAATGGTCAATGCCAAAACCACGCAACGTCCAGCCTATTGGCCTCGGCATATAAGTCTACGGGTTTCAAACCAAGGTGTGTTCCCAGAACATCAACCAAGGCACCCTCCATCCACAACCACCCGAGACTTCCTAGTGTGCTCCTCTACGGATCACACACCACGACCCCAGGTCAACTGGAACTCCCTCACGGAGACCTATCCAGTAGAAGTCCGTAACGCCCGAAGGCAAATAGTCTACTGGCCAGAGACACAGTACATCCTATGTACCACCACACATACAATATGCATGAACATGTTATCCTATATTATTCACATACATTTCCTACCATTACCCTCAACGGACATGGTGGAACACACAAGGGGATCAAACCCCAGTACCAAGAGATTACCTTACTAATCTCCTTCACACAGCTCCAACGTAATACTTCTCGAGCTAGGTACAAAAAAAAAGCCTACACAGAGGACATTCCCAATTAATTTCCATCCATTTAACACATGCAATATATCAAGCACATAAGCATGGTTCCAAAATACTTACCACAATCCCTTTTGGTCTGGGACCAAGGGCATCCCACCGAGCTCACGGTTCAGGGTTCAAATCCGCGGAAGGAAACCTACAATGACCATATACGGATCATCAAAACACGGCAAACCCACCAAAGTTACAAAACGTCAATTTTCCTCCCCCACCAAGTGAGGTTCGGCCAAACATATGTTAAATCACAAATTATTTTTCTAAATTTTCTTTTCATTTTTCTTTAGCATCATAATGTTACCCTAACACCATTTTAGGTGTCACTTTCCATTTTACACCATCCTAGCATCATTTTTCCATATTTTCCACTCTAGGTCCAATTACCAATTCCACACATTCCTACCATTTTTCCTTTGATTATCAAAGCATCCAATCGTCGCACAACCCTTCTAATTACCATTTAACAACACAACATATTGAAAGTAAAATGGCCTTGAAGGCCGTAGCATGTGAGAGGGAAAAACAAAATTTTTCATATGCGGAATTACACATGCAATCAAGAATCATGCTTTATGGCATGTGATGTTACCTTTGTTTGTGAGTTCAAAACTCCAAGACGATCAGTGTTAGGTTTGAAGGGTTCAAACCCTTTAACGTTGATCCACACCACCCACGTCAAGATGCAAGAACGCTTTCTTGAAAGCCACCAATTGACCACCACAGAGAGGCTTGCTATGCGCTCAATAGGTGAAGAAGAAGGCTAGGTATATGTGTTTAGAAGAGTGAAGTCTCCAGCATGAAAACTTCACAAGAGTGGGAATGATATATAGAAGAATTTGCTAGGTTCTTTTGAAAAACCTTTAGGAGGAACTCACCAACTAGGCGCACAAGAGAGGGAGAGAATTAGTGTCTCAAATCAAAATTTTTACTTTACTTATAATGAAAGTGGTGCACAAGTGAGTGAGACAAAGGTGGAGTTGTTGCAATTCAAAAATCCCAACAACCTCCCCTTTGAATCCTCATAAGACTAGGTCTTTATCTAGTCAAAATTCTGAACCAATGGTCATCATATGACCACCAATTCATGCGCCCCTATTCAGCCCAAAAAGGGTCCAGATACATTTGAGTTGTTGCATTCAAGTTTGAACCAACTAGCTCACTGATTCTCTCAACAACCAAATCTGATTGGAGCTTGTTGGTTTGACAAGATGACAATCATCTCCCACCAAAATGGCGCCCCAAATCAGCCCTTGGAGATCTCCATAGATCTTCTCTTGATACAAGGGATTTGTTCCAACAAGATCTTATCTTATCCTTTTGTTATGAAACAACTTTTCATAGCCAATTCAAATTCGAATTCAAACATTTAAATTCAAACGTTCAAACATTTCAATTCTAAATTCAATTTCAAATTTCAAATTTCAAATTCAAATTCAAATTTCAAATTCAAAATTCAAATTTCAAATTTCAAATTTCAAAATTCAAATTCAAAATTCGAATTTCAAAATTCAAATTCAAAATTCAAATTTCAAAATTCAAAATTCAAATTCAAAATTTAAATATTTGATAATTAATTTAACTAATTAAATTAATTAGTAATGTCTTGGACCATCCAAGCCCATTAACAATACCATGCGCCCTCTCCCTCTTAGGTGGGCTTCCAAACTTCATCTTGGGCTAACAACCATTATTAGGCCCAATACCTTTAATGCTATATCATCATGACATTAAGGTGTTAGTGTGTGACCCATTAGGTCCAACATAGCCACTGACATAAATGGGCTCGGGCACAACAAGCCCACAACCCATTTAATGACAACACAGAGCACTAGCAATGCTTTGTTGCCCCAGAGCTAGTTAGATTAATGACTTGATCATCCTATTACACATATTTGGTTTTCGTATGTATTTCTTTTCGTCTCAGTTATCTTCCCATAAAACCTAGGGTAAGGAAGCGTATCAACCCTTGCGGTTTAGGGTAAGCTTTATTCGAAATAGGGAATCTTCAATTTATTGACTCTAAAGGCAGATCATCTCATGATCTCTTTTACTATGCATAGATTCCCGAGTCCCTGTAAATGTCATCCCGATTTCTCCGGTTTACAGATAACCTAATCTCTAACAGAGATTTGACGAATTCCTTCAGCTTATCACCCTAGTCCTGTGCTTATTCAGGACAAGCCCAACAGTAAACCTATGAGTCTCCATGTTTCAGGCAGACGAGGTATACAGTCAAAGCATGCCTTCTAGAACACAATCTAGGTAATAACTTCTGGTTTAAGGAAAGACATACCCAAATATAAAGAGACTACTCTAATGATACTCTCTGTGAGATTTCCTCATAGAGTCTCTTTTGTGGGTCTGTTCAGTGCGAGCTATACCCTTATAGATCCACCAACGACTTTAGCTAAGACATCTCCATATCTGTAGCTCATGAGGTCTTTACCTTGCATCCGAATACAAGTAGATAAGTCGTGCTAGTCTTACCCGAAATCACTGATCCCCATTCTCAGTGTCTCTAGACTAGGAACATAAAATTAGGAATAAACATCCAGTATCCTTGAATCCTCATGATCGTGATCTCATCACAGATACTCAAGAGATACCTATTTTATTCCAAGGGTTCATCCAGTTACTCACATAAAATATTAACTATAATATTGAGACAAAATATGAAACAAGATAAAGTGTGCTTTTAATTTATTTGCGACAGTATAAAGTTTCCACATATGTCCTAATCTAATCAAAAAGATTGTCTCTAGGACATCCATATACTAACAAGCTCTCACTTGGCCTAGAGCCAATCTGACCGAAGTCGTATACCTAAAGCCTCACAATGACTATCATGTTTTCTCTGAGAAACAACCTTTGTCAGAGAATCGGCTAGGTTATCATCTGTGGGAACATAATCCATCTTTCCATTTGCATCAGTCATCTTGCGTAAAACATAACCGGAGTTATACAACTCCGATTGAGACATAAAGTATATCGTTGGAAACCTTAAGATGTCTAGTTTAACATTGTAAAATCTTAGAATATTTTGTAAAGAGATGAAATTACAGTCTTGAAAATGGTAAAGACAGTTTAGTGCTTGTGGCTTCGGAAAGAGCCCGCATTAAGCGAAATGAAAAAGAAATAATGTTCGTATTAAATCTGGAAAACTATGATATGTTTATTGATAGTATGAATGTTATGAAAACAGATCTGTGACCTTGTTGGACACTGTTATTACTGGTGACTCTTTGGACACCGAGTCGTGAGGGAGGGTTTAGCGTGACAGGTAAGCTCTCGTGTCCTCGGATTGATCTGTTGCTTGTTCCACCGACCTCCATGGGAGGGTGGTTTATATGCATGTATGTTTTTACGAAAATGATATATGCATTGATATACGCCTGAGACATGTGGATATAGCCGTTGATGTAATGTATGAATTTCATGTTAGTACTTGTACGATCAGGCAGCCACCCTGGTGTGCAAGGCATATGTAATGTATGAATGTGATGTTAGTACTTGTACGATCAGGCAGCCACCCTAGTGTGCAAGGCATGAGGTAGCCTCCCTCATGTGGGTAGGTAACAGACGTGTATAAGTCATATCCTGTTCCCTGGCCAGTCGAACCACACTTGCATACATCACATGATTAATGAGTTGTAGTATTTGACTAGTTGTGCAAGAGATTATACTCTCATGATTTAAATGCTTTAACATGAACATGCATTGAAAATACTGTTTTTGAACTTATATTATACTTGTGAATGAGCTTGGGGTGGAAGAGTCCTTGATGACCCCTTGTCTTACTAAGATTTCTTTTTAGAGATCTCACCCTACGTTTGGGGCACATTTTCAGGTTCAGGTACCTCGGGGGTTGAGACCTCAGGCGGCAGGAGGCCAGAGCTTAGTTGACTGTTGTTTACATGCTTATGCTGATATGATTGGATGCTGCTTATGTTTTTGTTTCATTTTATGGTTTATTGAGCTGAGACTTTGTTGGGCTTTGTAGCCTTATTTGGTGAGCATGGGGGTTGTCCATGCCACATTGATTGACGATGTTTTGATATTTTAGATTTGAGTTGTATGATGGTATCAGGATATTGTCCGGGCTACGTGTTGTAGTTCCGTGATTAGATACACATCTATAATAATGAGGTTATTTAGTGTAGTTTGTTTTTTTGCAATTACATACAGGCAATGTTTTGAAAAAAAGATTTAATAATCAACTTGGTTACTAATAATGACGTCATAATTGAATGTTTTAAAAAGTTAGCTTCCGCATTTAAATATCTGTGCCATTAACATTTGTATGTTAATACATCGGGTGCACACAGGGTGTTACATTTTATAGTATCAGAGCATTTTCCAGGAAAAAGCCTGTATGTATTGCAATAACTTAGGATATTTTGTTGTGTGTCTCGTCTTGTGAGTTTTCTCTGTCGAGTTTTGCTATGATGATGCACGTGTGACCACATTGCATGGGCCTGATCAAATAATTCTTTGTGTAACTTGTGCAGAGTTATGGTAATGCCAAGGAGAAACTATGAGACGACTGAGGGTCAAACCAACCCGGTCCTGACTGCATTAGCTGAAATGCAGGCGGCTAGACTAGCCGATCAGGAGGCCGCTAGATTGGCCAACCTGGCAATGATGGACGTCGTTCGAGAGGCGAACCGGAAGACCATTGAAGATGTATTGGAGGCGAATTGACTGGCGTATATGACCATGGTACGGGTCGTATTAGAGGAGATGAGAATTGGTTGTCATGACGGCCAACATCCTCCACTGCCACCACCTCCATCCCACATCAGTGTGGGAGTGGAGTTAGAGGGATGTTAGTTGGAATGAATCCTTGCTGCGTAAGTGCATCCCACGTGGAAATACTCATAAGGGTACTTGCTTTCAAGGACAAAAAGTATGTTTCAGATGTGGCCAGCCAGGTCACCTTATCAAAAGGTGCATTACCAAGGCGGAGCAAGCTACAAGAGTACAAAATGTTACAGTATGTTGCATGGAGAGGACAGCTGGATCAACATCTAAAGACTTCGATACTGGCATTCAGCAGGACTGTGATCTCAAGAAGATTCGTGTGAACCACGAGGCAAAGAAAGTCAAAGAATCTGAGGTTAAGGGAACCAGTAGTTCCACTTCCTGGAGGGACAAAAAGTTTGGGGGAAGAGGTAAGGGAAAGCAGTTGGCTGCTAGGCAGGCGCCTAGTCAGTTCAAGAGGACTTCAACACAGGGGAGTTCAGTTAGACCTCCTACTCCCAGATGCTCGGGATGTGGGAAGTTCCTTGTGGGGCCGTGTGCTACCGGCCAGTTGATTTGTTTCCAATGTGTCCAAGCGGGCCACTATTCCAGAGATTGTCCATCATTGACTGCGAGAGCTGCAGCGGTTCAGGCAGTTCCACTTCAGATGGTTCCCCTTTCACCTACAGCGGCACCTGCAGTGCCACCTGCTACCGGTCGTGTTTACACCTTGGATCGGCAACAGTCGGACCGAGCTCCGAACCTTGCGATAGGTATAACTCATGTTGGAGATACTTTGGTGATGTATTATTTGACTTAGGGACGACGCAATTATTTATTGCGAGTCCGATTGTTGTAGGGCTGAACTTGCCTATAATTGAGCTTTCTCCATTTCCGAGGGTTATTACCTCTACGGAAGAGAAATGCGATACTTCATCTATTTATTTGGATGTGGTATTTTAGTTGGATGGTCGAGATTGCATAGCAGGTCTTAATTGTCTACCCATGGTCAATCGTGGGATCATTTGGGTACGGACGAGCTGTTGAGAAATTGTGTGTTGGATTGTTGTGAGTGCATAGTATGATGTATGAATTATGTTTGTACATTGAATGTTGTATTGAAGTGTTTGATAATATAACCTGAGGAACTAGTTTGATTGAGTGGGTTATTGGCCATCAGCGTATTGTGGACTATCCCTGGAAGGGATGTATCCGAAGATGGTGCCTCTGAGGAGTTTCATCGGACGCTCAGTTGATGTGTGATTCATTGAGTGGTCCTTGTGTACGAGGTACACTAGAGACTGGTATGCCTACTCGTTCCATGGCCGATAACCTATGTCATGGCTTTCCCTTTGGGGATTGGATCCTAAGAGTGTTGACTCTTGGAAGTCCCATGTGGGCACCGATTTGAGTTTGACTCATCGGGTGATCCGGGTGCACGAGGTGCACAAATCAATCAATTTTAGTTTGCCTCATGGTATAGTAATGCAATAAGAGACTTGAAATACGAGTTTAAACTCTACAACCACCAAGTGGTGGGATGAGTAAAATATATGAAGAGTGATATGCCAAGTTTGGTATGAAAGGTAAGATGCCTTATGCCATTACATGTCGTGATGGTGCTTTACTTTAAAAACGTAAGAGAATATATCTTATTGCTGGTGAGTGAGGAACACTCTCTAGTCAGGTTTGTTGAGAATGTGAAATTCTCTTTAAGGAGTTAAGTGTGTAACACTTGGACTTTGTGGCAAGGCCACACGCGATCTGTCATATGCGAGGCAAGTGTATGTACAGTTAGTTTTATGGGTCGAGTGGTCTCCTTGAATCTAGGTTAATATGTAAATTAGTGATCTGTTTCATATGTAGATTGCACGTGAACACCACGAATAGTACTAAGCATGAAGTAAATGCCATGAACTGTGTTAATACATCGATGTTGTACCATCCTTTATTGACTTTCGATTTTGCAGAGGCCATGGAGATTGAGGTATGATGTTGCATAGAGTATTTAGTTATTATGTTATTTGAATTGGAACGTGAACTAAGGTACGTTACTATATGGATTGGTATATCAATTAGAATGTATTGACTAAAATGAACATGAATATGATTTTACACTGCGAAAGTAATATGATGTTATTTGAAAGTATGAATTATAGAAATTGTAAGTCATGTCGAGGTTAGAGACATGGAATGAGACCTAAACTCACCTAAGTTTTGTGAGGAATAGAGTATGTGGGGTCAGATCACCTCTATTGATAGAGTGACTGGTTATCCCAGAGAATCGAATGACGATTCTGTTGATATCGAGAAGTCTCGAGATCTGTTAATGACCTTTTTATTGGGAATGCACTTCTCTAGATGAAAACCGTGCAAGTTAAAATTGAGCTCATGGAAAAGATTAAAGAGGCGCAGGTGCAAAGAGAGTGCCTGGATTACGTGAAGAACCAAGACGGCGTGTCTTAGAATGAGGATGGTTGTTGACTTTCCACAATCCTAGGCTGATTTGATCAGCTCTACGTGTCTTGTGAGCCTTCATTTCTGACTTTGAGCTCCCTCACTTGCCACCACTCTCTCCTCTCATGAAAACCACCAAGAGATCACTTTTCTCCATGTTTCTTCCCTCTAAATCATTGTAAACACTTAGTAGAGTGCATTGGGAGGTTGAAAGTCAGTTTTTGCTGGTTGTGGGTGCTGTTTGGGGAGGTATAGAGTGTTGTCTCTGAGTTGTGTGATATGGGAACCTTTTTCCTTGGTGTTTGGAGCTTCAAGAAGCTTTCTTTGAAGAGAAAGGACCCATCTTGAAGTGTATTTTCGTGGTTGTGACATATCTGATTTTTGGAGTTGCATTGTGAGCTCCAAGATCATCCCTCTTTGCTGTTTTTGAAGCTTTGGGTATAAACCTCAACTTTTCTATGAGTTTCTTTGAAAAGAATGGATTTTTAACTTGTTAAATGAAAGGAATAATTAACCTTGATGAAAAAAGCATAAATATATATGAAAATGGTAGCTTGGACTTCAGTTGTGGGTAAAAGTTGAATCTTGTAGGAAAAAGTCTCAAAAAATGCATTTTTGACTTACTGTCGCAAAATATCCCGATATTGGAAAACCAATATCCGGATATGATATCCCGATATTGATATCCGGATATTCCTCCAGAAATATTCGGATATTAATATCCCGATATGATATCCGGATATAGATATCCCGATATTGATATCCCGATATGATATCCGGATATAGATATCCCGATATTCCTTTGGCAATATCCTGATATTTCTGGTCTGGACAACAACGAACCTATTTTAGTAAAAATTCGATATCTTGAGCTACAGAGCTTCAAATTGAATTCCGTTTGGACCTATGCGAAGCTAACACATAGGGATACAACTCTGTAATATGTTGTAGCCATTGGATAAGTGGTTTGATCGCAGTGTCAATTTTAAGTCCGTTTTGGTTGCTGAAATTTCTATTTGCAGCAGTCACCTTGCGTAAAACATAACCGGAGTTATACAACTCCGATTGAGACATAAAGTATATCGTTGGAAACCTTAAGATGTCTAGTTTAACATTGTAAAATCTTAGAATATTTTGTAAAGATATGAAATTGCAGTCTTGAAAATGGTAAAGACAGTTTAGTGCTTGTGGCTTCGGAAAGAGCCCGCATTAAGCGAAACGAAAAAGAAATAATGTTTGTGTTAAATCTGGAAAACTATGATATGTTTATTGATAGTATGAATGTTATGAAAACAGATCTGTGACCTTGTTGGACACTGTTATTACTGGTGACTCTTTGGACACCGAGTCGTGAGGGAGGGTTTAGCGTGACAGGTAAGCTCTCGTGTCCTCGGATTGATCTGTTGCTTGTTCCACCGACCTCCATGGGAGGGTGGTTTATATGCATGTATGATTTTATGAAAATGATATATGCATTGATATACGCCTGAGACATATTGATATAGCCGTTGATGTAATGTATGAATTTCATGTTAGTACTTGTACGATCAGGCAGCCACCCTGGTGTGCAAGGCATATGTAATGTATGAATGTGATGTTAGTACTTGTACGATCAGGCAGCCACCCTAGTGTGCAAGGCATGAGGCAGCCTCCCTCATGTGGGTAGGTAACAGACGTGTATAAGCCATATCCTGTTCCCTGGCCAGTCGAACCGCACTTGCATACATCACATGATTAATGAGTTGTAGTATTTGACTAGTTGTGCAAGAGATTATACTCTCATGATTTAAATGCTTTAACATGAACATGCATTGAAAATACTATTTTTGAACTTATATTATACTTGTGAATGAGCTTGGGGTGGAAGAGTCCTTGAGGACCCCTTGTCTTACTGAGATTTCTTTTTAGAGATCTCACCCTACGTTTGGGGCACATTTTCAGGTTCAGGTACCTCGGGGGTTGAGACCTCAGGCGGCAGGAGGCCGGAGCTTAGTTGACTGTTGTTTACATGCTTATGCTGATATGATTGGATGCTGCTTATGTTTTTGTTTCATTTTATGGTTTGTTGAGCTGAGACTTTGTTGGGCTTTGTAGCCTTATTTGGTGAGCATGTGGGTTGTCCATGCCACATTGATTGACGATGTTTTGATATTTTAGATTTGATTTGTATGATGGTATCAGGATATTGTCCGGGCTACGTGTTGTAGTTCCGTGATTAGATACACATCTATAATAATGAGGTTATTCAGTGTAGTTTGTTTTGTTGCAATTACATACATGCAATGTTTTGAAAAAGGATTTAATAATCAACTTGGTTAATAATAATGACGTCATAATTGAATGTTTTAAAAAGTTAGCTTCCGCATTTAAATAGCTGTGCCATTACCATTTGTATGTTAATACACCGGGTGCACACGGGGTGTTACATGCTGCATACGCCTGAGATACTTGATCAGCTCCCCTAACCTAATTAAATAGTAAATTACAGGTTATTAAGTAAATTAAACATGCTTTAGTGAGTAAAATTAAGTATAAGGCTTAATTAAATGAATTTGAGTCACTTTGGAGGTAAAAAGTGTACTCAGTGAAAATTAAGGGGTATAAATGAGTGTAGGCAAAAGTACCCAAAATATAAAAATGGAAATGGAAATATTCCTAGAAAAATATTCCAGACTTTTGGGTAAAGTTTGGTAATTAATGTAGTTGAATAGATAGATGAACCAATACCCGCTTAATTTCACTTAACCTATGTTAAGTGACTAAGTCACCAAAAAGAGCCCCAAACCCTCCCATACCCGTCGACGCCAGAAAGAAGAAGAAGTAGAAGGAGAAGAAAGGGAGAGAGAAGGAGAGAGAGATGAGGGAGCAATCCTCCACCGATTGGAGTGATTCAAAAGCCTAAACCACTCTAAATCTTCCCCTCTTTCATAATCCTAGCTTAGTTCTTAGTGGGGAGCTTTGTGTGGTGAGATATTTCCCCTCAAAAGTTCGGCCCTTTGGAGAAATTGAGGTGTTTGAGAGTTTCTACCTCCATGGAAGCTTGAGGTGCCATCAATCCTTGGTTGTGTGACCATTGGTGGTAAGATTCTAACCCTTGAACCATGTTTTCTTGGAAATTTCATGATATATGGTTTTGAATGAATAATGTTATGGGTTTTTTGAGAATTTGAGTAAATTGGCTATGTTGTGGTAGAATTGAGACTTAGCACATGTTGAGAAAAGTGCTAAGGATGACATTTAATCGGTGGAAATGAGCCTAGATAGTCATTTGATAATTGTTCACAATATTGGAAAATTCATGCTTGGATTGGTTAGTATATTAGCATGTTGAACAATTAGTGAGTTGAATGATTGATTATGTCCTTGTGATGTCTAGGATTGAGACATTTGGACCGACCGTGAGTGATCAACCGTTTGAGCAAGCTATGGAGCTTGAGTAGCTCATTGGAATTGGTGTTGGTTTTGGAGTAGAGTATTGACTGACTGTGGAACCTGTTGGTGGTGAACAAAGGTTGACTGAAGCATTGAGGTAAGCCTTCGGACCTTGGGTGTAATTCCCTTGACTGTTCTACCAAGCCCTGAAAGGGTAGAGGTTGTGATTGTGTATATAAATGCAATAAAATAGTGTAATGCTTTGTTATACGTATGTGTATGCATTTGGTGTGGCATAGGATGGTGTTTCCCTATGTTTGTATGTTGCATGGCGATGCGTAAATCATACTTGGTAGTTAGCTGGCCAGTAGGACTATTTGCATCTGAGTTTCCTTAGGACAACCTGAGAGCTCGAGGGATTTCTCCTGGAGATGCATTGCACTTTGCATATATATGTATTTACTGCATTATTATTGTTATTGCTATTACACTGATATGGAACTGTGGGGTGGAGAGATGCTCCAAGGACCCCTGGTTTACTGGATATATTCGTATATCTCACCCCGTGTTGTGGGGACCCCCTTTCAGGTAAGGAAGCTGCAGGAGCCTCTGATGGCAAGTGGCCTTATTTGCAGTAGATCATGCATGAAGAAAATGATGTTTTGATATTATACATGTTGTTTTGTAGCTCACATATATAGGATTGTAATTAATAGACAATTGATAGATGTATGTTCTATTTATTGGAATGGACTTAGCCTATGCTCATGCCTTTGGTTATCTCTTTGTTGATGGGAGCCAAGGGAATGATCATAGTGTTTTGTAAGCTAAGTTCCATGAATTGTAATGAACATGATTTGTAATTGATGAGTACTTTAAGTTTATTATATGTATGCTCATTAAGTATTGGATTGTTGACTGGAAACTAAATTAGGTACCTAGTGCTAAATTGGGAAATATTGAGAAAACGAAGGCATCCTGTCCGGTTGACCAATTTTCATACCCAATGTGATGGAATTGGACATTGATGTCTTTATAGAAGTTGTAGACAATTCTCTTAGCTTTCCATAGAGACCAAAATGGTGTAATTTGAGTGAGTGTAGCTCAAGTTATGAGTGGAAAACCATAGGGAGGTTAAATGACCTTGTTTTGGGTCACCCAGCCCTATGGATGGCGCCTGGGGCGCCAGATTCACGCTTGGGGCGCCAAATTACGAGATCAGATAGTAGCATCCACGCTGAGGGCGCCACTCCCACGCTTGGGGCGCCAACTTTCTGTTTTCCCACACTCTGGGCGTGGATCTCACGCTACGGGCGCGGGGTTCTGGAGGTTTCGCACTCTTTTCTTAGAAAATGCATAACTTTGGCTACGGTGCTCCGATTTGAGCGCGGTTTGAACCCACGCGTAGCTAATGAAAAATAATATAACATAGTAGAAGATGGGAGTCATAAAAGGAGTTTAGAATTAATTTGATAATTAAAGTGATGAAGACATTTAACGAAGTATTGTTAAGTAGAATGGGAATATAATATTAAGTTTAGTCCCACTATTCCGCGAAGTATATATAGTTATGATCACGCACTTGGTTATTTAAATCCGGCTTGTTTAAAAAGGAAAAAATTATCCGGTTTTCTAATTGAACCAATGTGATTGTAACTGCGCTTAATGCCATACGTAATGATAACAATCCGGTTCTAGAACGAGGTGTTACAACCCATAATTTCAAAGCTTAAAAATATAGTTATTATTTGTACTCTCTCTCAATTTCTACCCAATTTATTGAAGATCTTTTTCAACCATGAAGATATATATTCAAGAGCAAACTTTGAAATCTAATGGAAAATCAATTTCTTGATGATTATTTGAATATATATACTGAATTTTTTTATTTTTTTTGAACTTTAGCACAAATTTAATTATAAGAGTTTAATAATATAACAAAAGTACAACAAAAGTTAAGTGAACTGACTTTGATTTCTATAATAAAATTATTTCAAACATTTTATATTAGGCTGTTATGTGTAATAAATGTTAGCATAGAATGATTGGCTTGCGAGATTTAGATGGTTATAATTGTAAGAGTTAGTTACTGATTAGTTTCTTGAATAGCCCATGTGCAGGTTAAGCTTTCATGCAATGGTAGTTCTATAAATAGGAGAATATTGTACATGAATGAGAAAGCAATGGAATATTTCTGAAGTTCTTAGTTTTCTTGTTAGTTTTTCTTCTGTGATTTAGAGCTTTCCGTGTAGGCTTGTATCATAGGCTCATATTTTATTGTGAGTATTTTTATTTATAATATAATTTTTTTTGCCCCCCTCAATATAAAGATTTCTGGATTCGCCACTGCCTATTAAAAATGCACTATTTGTCCTTCATTAAGTTCCTAGTGAGTTTTTCTTTGCAAGGTTCTAAGATCACATATTCATAAGGTATAATAATCCAAAAAGAAGTGTGGTAAAACATGCATATTTTTTTTTTTGATAACAAAACATGCATATTTTACGAGTGGTGAATGACTACATTAATTAAGTTCTAAGAGTGCAATTAATATGATTTGTGATTAATGACATTTAGCATTCTTATTAACGATGTGATAGAGACAAATGTACCCTTCATTTCCTAGAGTTTTTTATTTTTTTTAAATTATAATTAGATTTCATACAAAGACATGATTTATCGATAAAAAAATAATGAGAAAGAAAAATTATAAGTAATTATTTAAGTGTTAGACTTTTGGAATTGAAAATTTTATCATTGTCTTAATCCTTCTCTTTATATTATTTACAACAACTTGATGTTAATTTTCATTTATTTCCCCAAAATTTAGTGAACTTTAAATAGTATTGGAATCAGTTAATGAGTTATCGATGCTTTCCGACGTTGGTCACTACACTTCCAAAAATAATTTCATTGGGCTAAGTTCATTGGGGTACATATATTGGGTATTTTTTAATTTTTGGATCACCTATATGAAGCATTAAATTCATGAGGTATGATATTCTTACTATCCATTTTTTTTTACTTCTAATTTACTATCATTCTAGTCACGGTTAGATCTCACTTTTTAGCCAACAATCTCTAAAAAATTTCTCAAAAGAGGAAAAAGAAATATAACTTTTAGTGTATGTCCAGAGTACTTATTATATTAGAATAGTAGTAAGTGAGTAGTAGATACTTACTCTAAATTCATAGCCAAAACATTCAGAAATATCGTTTTATCAAATTTTCAACGTCTTTTTTTGTAAGTATACAAAATGGCACTAAAAACATTTTCATCATTAAAAAAACAATTGCTATTGAAAAAGAAAGAATAATTTTCTCTCTGATTCATACACATTGGGTATTTGTAATCTGACATAAGATTTAAGGAAAGAATAATTAAAGCTTCATGTGTGAGGAAAGTATATAACGAAATTGGATGAATATAACTTTTCTTTTCAAAAATTAAAGAGGAAGGCAAATAATGTTTAGCAGTTTTGGATTGAAAAAGAAAGCATAATTTTATCTTTGATTCATACACTTTGGATATTTACAATATGAGATAATTAAGTTTTAAGCAAAGAATAATTAAAACTTCTTGTTGGGGAAAGTATTTAGAGAAACTGGAAGAATCTAACTTTTCTTTTCAAAAATTAAAGAATAAGCTAGCTAGGTAAGCAAATAATCTTTAAAGTAGTTTTGGAGGGGGGAAACACTCATGGATACAAGGTATAGACCTCATGTGCTATAGATATGGAGATGTTTTAGCTAAAGTCGTGAGTGGACCTATAAGGGTATAGCTCGCATTGAACAGACCCACAAAGAGACTCTATGGGGAACTCTCACAGAGAGTATCATTAGAGTAGTCTCTTTATATTTGGGTATGTCTTTCCTTAGACCAGAAGTTATTACCTAGACTGTGTTCTAGAAGGCATGCTTTGACTGTATACCTCGTCTGCCTGAAACATGGAGACTCATAGATATACTGTTGGGCTTGTTCTGAAAGAGCACAGGGCTAGGGTGATAAGCTGAAGGAATTCGTCAAATCTCTTTGAGAGATTAGGTTATCTGTAAACCGGAGAAATCAGGATGACATTTACAAGGACTCAGGAATCTATGCATAGTAAAAGAGATCATGAGATGATCTGCCTTTAGAGTCAGTAAATTGAAGATTCCCTATTTCGAATAAAGCTTACCCTAAACCGCAAGGGTTGATACGTTTCCTTACCCTAGATTTTATGGGAAGATAACCGAGACGAAAGGAAATACATACGACAACCAAAAATGTGTAATAAGATGATTATGTCATTAACCTAACTAGCACTGGGGCAACAAAGCATTGCTAGTGCTCTGTGTTGTCGTTAGATGGGTTGTGGGCTTATTGGGCCCAAGCCCATTTATGTCAGTGGCTATGTTGGGCCTAATGGGTCACACACTAACACCTTATTGTCATGACTATATAGCATTAAAGGTATTGGGCCTAATAATGGTTGTTAGCCCAAGAAGAAGTTTGGAAGCCCATCAAAAGAAAAAAGGGCGCATGGTTAGTTAATGGGCTTGGATGGTCCAAGACATTACTAATTAATTTAATTAGTTAAATTAATTATCAAATGTTTAAATTTTGAATTTGAATTGGAAATTTGAAATTTGAATTTTGAAATTCGAATTTTGAATGTTGAATTTGAAATTTGGAATTTGAAATTTGAAATTTGAAATTTTGAATTTTGAATTTTGAATTTGAATTTTGAATTTGAAATTTGAATTTGAAATTTGAATTTGAATTTGGAATTTGAATTTGAATTTAAAATTTAAATATTTGAACGTTTGAATTCAAATGTTTGAATTCGAATTTGAATTGGCTATGAAAAGTTGTTTCATAACAAAAGGATAAGATAAGATCTTGTTGGAACAAATCCCAAATATCAAGAAGAGATCTTTGAGAATCTTCTAGTGAGGATATGAGGCGCTAATTTCGGTATTTGATGATGGTCATAGGATCAACCAAATGAGCTCCAGTCAGATTTGGTTTGTTGAGAGAATAAGTGAGACAGTTGGTTCAAGTTTGAATGCAACTGCTCAACGTATCTGGACTATTATGAGGCCAAGTGGGGCGCACCATATGGCTGGCCATATGATGGTTGTTGAGTCAGATTCTTGTTGAGATATTCACTTGATATCATGAGGATGTGAGAGGAGGTTGTTGACAAGATTTGAATTTTGCAACAACTCCACTCATCCCCCTAGTGTGCGCTATATATAGGGCCTTATTTGAGTGAAGAAAATCAGATTTTTTTTAACTCATTCTCTCATCTCCTTGTGGGTTCCTTTTGATCTGGTTTTTCTTAAGAGAGTTTTGAAATAACCTAGCCTTTTCAAAGAAAACCATGCGCCACTTTTGTGTCTATTCTTGCTGAATATTCACTCTTCTAAACACCTTGACCTAGCCTCCTCCTTCACACATTGGGCGCATAGCTTGCCTCCATTGGTGTTTTCGTTGGTGGCCTTGAAGAGTTCTTCTGTCTTGAAAAAGGGTGGTGTGGATCAACATTAGAGGGCTTGCATCTTCAAGCCTCATCTTGATCATCCTCAAGTTTTGGAAAGCAAACAAGGTAACATCCATGCCCTAAAGCATGTTTCTTGATATGGTATGTGTTATTCCGCTCGAAAAATTTTGTTTTTGCCTCTCACATGCCTCGACCTTCAAGGTCAGTTTCTTTCAAGTGGTATCAAAGCCCGATTGCTTTACCATCGGCGGGTGATGGTACCTTGTTTGTAAAAACTTGTTCTTTACGGTCAAAATTCTTTAAAGAATTAAAACTTGAATCATAGCATATGGATTTCGAAATACTATGCTTTAAATCGTTAAAGTTTTTATTTTATGAACATGTTAATGTGATTGCTATGTTCATGTGTCTGTATGTGATCATGGTTTTGTTTCTTTTCTTTGTGAAAGTTTTAAAAGAAACACCTTTTTGAAAGGGATAAAATCGGCCATGAGGGGTACTATGAGTACCTTGATTGTTTTCTTAATTTTCGCTGTGAATTGTTCCATGAGAAAGACATGAAATTTTGTTAAAAAAATTTAATCATATATGTGATATGTGATTCAGCCATACCATGTGTGGTGTCAGCATGTGTGGTTTAATTTTGTGTTCTTTGAGAAAGAGTCATCAAAATTTAAATTATATTAATTGTTATATAATTCGGCCATTAAAAAAATTTGAATCATGATTCTTGTGTTGATATTTTAAATGTTAAAATGATCTGACGTATGGATGAACATGTTATATTATGTGCTTGCAAGTTATTTGTATTTTCAGGTACAAATTGGAAGGGGATGGTCATGGTGCCCGAGTTTAAATTTCAAATTTTATATTTTAAATTAAAGGTGTAATTTTGTTCGATTTGAATTAAAATGTAATTTTGAATTTTAAATTTTGTATTTGTCCCTCCAAATATGTTTTGGAGTTTCTTCAATTATATGTAATTAGAGAAATATGCTAGTGGCGTTTAGACGACAAGGAGCCATGGCTTAAGAAGCGGAAGGACGAATGCACGAGCACCATGACCGTCTCAAATAAAACTGTTTTATTAGCATGTATGCTTTTATGTTTCAAACGACTAGTATGCATGAATTGGACAAAGCACGCTTGTATGTATTATTATGCACGTCCAATTTCGACTAGTCTAAACCGATAGATGTATGACATAGGTTACGACTAGCATGATAATATATTAATGCGTTTGATGAGACCTAATAAAATCCCTAAATAAAGGAACCCTTAAAAGGAATAAATTATTAAGCATATGATTACCTCCCACCACCAATATTACTCGAACCTCCTCTACATAGTGGTGCTCCACAACTCAGTTGGGACCCACTGTTTCGTTGAGTAAGAGTAGTATTAGAAGTGTTAGACACTTAGGGTGCTGGTTAATGCTTAACTAAGGCATAAGTTGCAGGCCCAACCGAGCTTATGGGCTTAGGGTAATAATGCTAGGTTGGTTGCATGAGATGCACCACTAAGTGACAAGGAGTTGTCAACCTAATGTTAAGAGAGGGTATGAGATACTGTTGATCAACCCATTATTTAAATTAATCTTGCGGTCTTAGACGAGGATTAAAATAAATAATCGCACTCTTAATCTCACTAAGGTAAAATCTAAAAGTAGATTAACCCTAAGTCAAATGGTAAGGGTCATTGACTTAGATAAAATAGTGGGAGGGGCAATTTATTTAAAGTCTTTAATAAATTGTAACACGACAATATATTAATTAATCTTTCTTTACATTTTTCAGTTTTTAGTATGACTAATCCACTGTCACTGCGCTCAATACTTGATACGAATAAACTGACCGGTTCAAACTTTATGGACTGGTATCAGAACCTGAGAATTGTTCTTAGGGCCGAAAAGATTGCCTACGTCCTTGATGGTCAATTACCCGTAGCTCCTAGGGAAGGGGAAGATGGGTTCGCGGAATATGATTTCGAGGCCCACAAACAACACATGGATGACGATACGATGGCAGTATGCATCATGTTGGCATCCATGTCACCTGAACTACAAAAGCAGCATGAGCATATGGATGCTCCCTCTATTGTCTTACATCTCAAGGAGTTGTATGACGTTAAAGGCAGGCATGAGAGGTATGAGGCCTCTAGAGAACTGTTCTCTTGCAGGATGTCTGAGAGCATGTCTGTTAGCAGTCATGTTCTTAAGATAATCGGGCTGATTGAGAAGCTAGGAAATCTAGGCTTCTTGATGGATGCCGAACTGAGTAATGACTTAGTCCTGGCCTCACTTCCACCTTCCTTCAGTCAATTCATAATGAATTATAACATGCATGGGATGCTTGTGAGCTTGCCTAAATTGTTAAGCATGTTAACAACTGCTGAAGTGTCTATCAAGAAGGATAGGACACAAGCTCTTCTGATTGGTGGGCCTAACAAGGCCAAGGGTAAGGGTAAGGGTAAGGAGCCTGCTAAAGGTGACTCCCTTAAGCCCAAAGGAAAATCCAAGAAGAAGAAGGGCAACAAGAAGGGTAAGAAAGCATCCAAGGACAAAGGCGATGCTGAGTGCTTCCATTGTGGCAAGAAAGGCCATTGGAAGAGGAATTGTCCAGACTACCTGAAGAGTGTGAAGGACAAGAAGCACGGTGATGCTTCTGCCTCAGGTACTTTCATGATTGAGATAAATTATTCTTGTGCTAATCCGACTTCATGGGTATTGGATACCGGTTGTGGTTCTCATATCTGCAATATGTTGCAGGTGCTTAGGAGCCCAAGGAGATTGGAGAGAAACGAGGTGGATCTTCGCGTTGGCAATGGAGCAAGGGTTGCTGCTCATTCTGTTGGAGATGCCGACCTTATTTTGCCTACGGGCCTTTTACTGCATTTGAATAATTGTCTTTATGTTCCGAACATTTCTAGAAACATTATTTCTATTTCTTGTTTAGAACAAGATGGTTTTACTTTTAGTATTAAGAATGGTACATTTTCTATCATTTTGAATGATATTGTTTATGGTACTGCTTCATTAATAAATGGATTGTATGTTCTGGAAATGGGAACTGAAGTGCTCAATGTAGCTGTGAAACGACCTAAGATATATAATCAATCTTATCTTTGGCATTGTAGACTAGGGCACATAAATGAAACAAGATTGTCTAGGATGCATGCAGATGGATACCTAGATTCCATGGATTTGGAATCCTATGGACAATGTGAATCTTGTCTAGCTGGGAAAATGACTTGTCACAAGCCCAAGGGGCCAATGTCTATAGAGGCTAGAGGAGGATACTCCTATTTCATTACCTTTATTGATGACAAATCAAGATTTGGGTACGTGTACCTAATGAGATATAAATCCGAAGCCTTTGAAAAGTTCAAGGAGTTTAGGAATGAAGTAGAGAAACAGCGTGGCAAGATGATTAAGACATTACGATCAGATCGTGGTGGTGAATATCTGAGCCATGAGTTTCAGGATTATCTGAGAGAAAATGGAATTCTCTCGCAGTTTACTGCACCTTACACACCACACCAAAATGGTGTCTCCGAAAGGAGAAACACGACCTTGTTAGACATGGTCAGGTCTATGATGAGTGAGACTCAACTTCCAAAATCTTTTTGGGGATATGCCCTAGACACAACGGCATACCTTCTAA